>NC_056733.1:82482433-82704933 GCF_019279795.1 Protopterus annectens | reverse complement strand
AGATTTAAATGAAGAGTCTTCACATGTGAAGGAATTCCTGAAAGGCCTAGACAGAGAAGAACTGCACTCATCTTAAAGACTGTGATATTTAGATGGAGCTCAGATCATTAAGCCTCCAAACTGCTCTCCAAGCATCCAAGAGTGGTCACATCCATTGTTACTGTTGCCACAGGACTGGTCAGGATGGGCTTGCCTGAAAGAGGACTTACTGGAGAAATTACAGAAGTCTGAAATGACTACACAAGAGTTTGTCATGAGGAAGCATGAACTTAACTGCCACTGTAAAAAGCAAGTCCCAAAAGAAATTTTTTGCCACAGAACAGTCAACTGACAGATGTACTGTATTCAGGAGAGGTCAGATCCTCTCTAGGGGCAAAGATGTCCTTGTATCACTCCTAAGGAGTGGAACACTGGGAGGACAGACCCACTGTTTCAAAAACTTACTACTGAATGTAGCAGATAGAAGCTACCCATCCAGACAGATGATCACTCTGGTATCACAAATGGGCTACCGCTACTAGTGCTGGCATACACTTCATAAACTCCCAGAGGTTGAAGTAAGACCAAAGATGAGTCTTAAATTAATAATGAGTACCTCCTGTGCAAAAGTGAAGGATGTTTTAGGAATGCTAGCCTATTCTTGTTATGCAGATAAGCATCTCAAAGATCTAAGCCCTCACTGGAAGGCCTGACAGGAGTGAGTGAAGGGTTACCATGCAAAACTAAACTGGAAAGAAGTGATTAACTGTTCAAATCCAAAAACAGATCACAGGTCCATGGTCTTCATTATTGTTAAAAATGAATCTGGAATATTCAAGTCAATGCTGGTCTAATAGAACCTCCTGGACGGTTCCTTCTTCCAAGATCTTCTGCACTTTCTTTCCTGATGTTTCTGCTGGGACAAGGTCTCCAGCATGGGGCGGGGTGACAAGACTGTGGGGAAAGGGAGTGGTGAAACCTTGAGCCACTGTCTTCCAGATCCACATTTATGGAAATTTTTCACCAAGCTAGAACAAAGGGGACTCTTCTCAACCACCAGTCAAGATATGCAGTCACAAAAGAAGCAGTCTTGTGGTACACTGGAACCAATACCAAAAACACCTCCAGCATCAACATTGTCAGAATAATTTTCCAACATTTTTACTAAAGCTGCAACAATTCCATAAACTTCAAAGTTTCAAACCTAAACGCAGCTTCATCAGTATCTAGGTTGCAGTTTTAAATAAATCTTCAAACATAGTAATGAGACTAAAGGTTCTTGCAATAAAAAGGGAACTTTGATGCGAGAATGGCCCACATTAGTGCATTTCTTCTCCCTAGTTACTTCTCATGCAGTTCAGATTATATAGTATAAATTGCAGTCGTTGAGAAGCATTCTGTGTTGGTAAAACTGCTACAGTACTTCACACCAGCAAGTATGAGCACCATTATTTTATTTCCAACATATTAAATGCTGTGTGTATAATAAATACACACACTATTGTGCAGTAAACAAAACAATTTTTGCTTCATTGCAAACCGACATTTTAGAGAAGATTATGAAAACAGATTAGCACTTAAGAATCCTGGTGACAGATTTAGTGAAATGCTACCGAAAAGCCAGATGTAAATAAGTTACCACTATAATTTGAAACAAAGTACATTGTGCATGTAATTTTATTATTTCACTGTGTTTAAGAGTGCATTGCATTTGATAAGTTTTTTTTCCTTTCATTTTTTTTATATTAAAATGACAGAAGTTATAATTGGTCATTTAACTAATGATGTTATCTAAAGTTTACACATAGAAGTATCACATTTTTGTTTTACAGTGCTGAGTCTGCTATTTGTGATCTCACACACGCTCAAATGGTAAGCTTGCCGGGAGAGGCTATCACTTTGGATGGAGGGTGTTAAGTCTTCATACCGGCCTATGTACCTGCCAGAAGGTAACATGCAATGGCCTGACCTTATGGCTGTTCGCTTGCTGAGGAGGGTGCAGTCCCAGTCTTCATTGCGTTGCCTGAATGTGCCCTCTTAGTGCTCCCAGCCTAACCCAGTTCTCCTGTGTGACCCTCGACATGCACACAGTAAGAGAGCAAGCAACACCTTAATCTTCTCTCTTCCTGGTTCCTCAAGTGGCAGGACTGGTAATTGAATTCTGCTTTTACTGCTGCTCTCATTTTTAAGGTCTGTGTACCTCTACTAAATTGTGTGCAGTTTGAAAGCAATTTTTATCATGTCCAGTAAACTTTTAACGGCACCAGTGGGGATTGGTATGAGGGTTAACTGTAGTTTGTTTGCTTGAGAGTTACTATTAAAAAGTAGCCCTGACTAATACCTATACCTATAGTACCTATACTGTGGTTTGAGTTGCTCTCAGGTTGGGGAGAGGAGGAATCTATTCCTGTCTTCCTATTTAATGTTCTAAAACTCTGAAAACGTAAGGAATGTGTGTGTGTGTGGGGGGGGGGGGGGTGGCAAAGTGCAACACATGAAAATTGTACTGTATTTTTGTTTTGATGGTTGCAGGAGTTCAGTTAACTGAGTTCACTGTACATGTTAAGGGTTCATTTCAGGCAGAAGCCAGGCCTAAAATATAGTGACAGTATTGAATAATTTAAAAGCATGTTGTAGTGACAATACTGAAAATTTTAAATGCATGTTGTATGAAAAGTTTAATGCCTTACTGTGTGGCTGAATTCTGTTACCAGACTGCTTGTGTGGTCTGCGAACAAATGTAGATTGGCATTTATATTAATATGACAAGTCACTGCCTTAATAGCAGGAGTTTATTTCATGAAGCAGCTTGGGGGTAGAGGAGGTTTCTGAGATGGGTGATTATTAGCGCCATTTTAGATTTTCATGAACTTTCAGTGATTGCACGTCAGTATTTGAGATTGGTGTAATGCCAACTATAGTATCCTGATCTTTGGTAGCGGTCATGCAGATTGTTAGGTTCTGCATGTGCTGCTTTTAAGGTGTAATTAGCCAGTACTGAGGGTGGCCACGATGGTGCAGCGGTTAGCATTGCCGCCTCACAGCAAGAGGTTCCCCGGTTAGATTCTCGGCTGGGGTGTCTTGTGTGTAGTCTGCATGTCCTCCCTGTGGTCGTGTGGGTTTCCTCCCACATCCCAAAGACATGCTGTAGGTGGATTAGACACTCTTAAAGTTGGCCCTAGGTGTGAGCGTGTGTGTGCCTTCTGTGGAAGGTTGGGCGCCAGGCTGGCAACTAGACACCATAAAAACTACACTGCCAATCATGAGCAGACAGATTTATCCGCTGTGGCAACCCCTAACCGGGAAAAAACGAAAGATGAAGAGTTCTGATGAAACTCCGGTACTGAATGAAAGTGCCAAACTGTTTTATATTAAAACATTTTATGTTTTCATTATGTTGGTGGTTTTGCTTTACTGAATTGCTATCAACTTGGCATCTGTGGTTTGTGCGTGCATGCTGTGTATTTCAGGTACTGGTTTAATTTTTATGCAGCTGGGGCTATATTCTTTGTTAACAGTTCTCTCTCCCTCCTGGAAAAGTAGCAAAAATTTCAGAATTAACATACAATATTAATTGCTCCTATTAAAGGGAAAAAAAACACTACTAGAATTCCTTTTTTCAGGAACTGAATTGTGAAAGGAAAAGTTATTGGGGGGAAGAATGTTGTAACAGCATTCACTGTTGCTATGAGGAAGACCAGTAATAATTTAAATTAAATTTTAGTTTAAGTCTAACTTTATCGAACACTAACTTTATTAAATTCATATGTTATTTTGCATAGACGTACCACACTGGCCTTCATGTGCAGGTTTGGACATGGTTTGATTGGCAGGATCTACTTAAAGTAATGAAATGGCTGTGCATGCACGAGGTGTCAGAACTCCATTAAAGTAAAGAAAGGGGTTGAGAATTAAAATTAATTTTGTTACTCAAGACCACATTACTGCATGACAAAATCATAAATTAAAAGTAAACTCTGTCACGCTTTTACTGACAAAAAAAAATGAAAACTTCAGGAGTTGTCGGAATGATTTATTTAATGCAATGGAATCCTCTCTCGCTCTGTGTGACTCTCTCGCTCTGTGTGCATCTTTCTCTCTCTCTACATACACACAATATAAATATATAAATAAATACAAATAAACAAGATTGTTTTCTGACCAACAGTGAAGAGACAGTTCAGTAAAACACTTCAATCTGTATAAAATAACATCATATAAAACAAAATTTTGCTCATTGCATTACAGCAGTTTCTGTTCAAAGTCATTGTGATGATGCGAGGTA
This sequence comes from Protopterus annectens, assembly GCF_019279795.1. NCBI lineage: Eukaryota > Metazoa > Chordata > Ceratodontiformes > Protopteridae > Protopterus > Protopterus annectens. The sequence goes on along the minus strand of NC_056733.1, from coordinate 82,700,669 downwards.
GTACCAGTTGTGCTCGGGGAGGAGTAGGGCAGTACGTGTGTAGCACATGCCAGCATAGCTAGCTAGAGTTTTGTAAAGAATTATATGTCATTTGAATATCAAACTGATTTGTACATATGCTTGTGTTAAAAACAGTGGATCCTGCTGGACAGAAAAGATATATACATGCATGTCAGACTGTATTGTTGTAACTGATGAAATGTATATATTTTACCATAGGCTACTGGAAGGGAAGGTGTAAGCTCAGCCTAGCTAACCATAAGAAAAATAGCCTGAAATGAAAGGACTTTTAGGCCATAAAGATTTTCTCAAAGCTCTGAATGCAGCCAGAGGTACAATGCCTGTGAAAAGCCTGGGCTGGGATCCTGCTCTATTGTCCTTAGTGGTGAACTAATTGCTAACCTGGGGTGCCAGAAAATATCTTAGTTTCTGCAGGAAGGGTGGAAGTGTTGGAAATGTTTTAGTTTCTAGATGCTGTAATAAACTTTAGCTAAAGTTGTGTGTATTGTGACATCAGTGCCAGATTCTGGCTCAGTTTCTAATGAATGAACAGTGTAGAAACCAGAGTCAGGTGACCAGATGCAATGTCATTCTGTAGCCGGGACTGAAATTTTATTTGAATACTAGTGAGATATGCAAGGTATGCACTCTGAGCTGACAAGACACTCCATGTTCATCTTGCCTTGCATTAATAACTAGAGAAAAGTAATTCCAGTTAGAAAAATATAGTGAGATTAGCTAAACATAGTTTTTTCCTGCATCTGTCAGTCTTTCCATTTATATATTTTTTTTATCTCCTGTGATTGAAACTCTGGTGGTTAATGTATAGAATAGATAGTCAGCATTTTCATTTTTTTTTTTTTTATTAAAAAGAGAGATCTAAACCTTTCTTTGTGGCTGGTCTTTTAGAAAATATTAAACCTTTGAGTGTACTTGCATTTAATTTAGCAGCACTGAGGCTCCATATGTTCCTGACAGTCTTGCTACATGGTTAAACACTACCTTTTGTATAAGCATTAATTTTAATAAGTGTAACTGGGTACCCTGGTAAGAGCCTTAAAGTAACACGCTTCAGGTGTTCTGATGGCAGTAAATCTACCTTATAGCCTGAGTGGAGGTGGCTGAGCACGTAGGCTGTGGCAGCCTTTCCCAGGTGTATGTGAAAAATCAAATCTTAAAGTGTGTGTGTGTGTGTGTGTGTGTGTGTGTGTGTGTGTGTGTGTGTGTGTGTGTGTGTGTGTGTGTGTGTGTGTGTGCGCTACTTTTAACAGAGACACTAACGGCACTGATTTCAGAGTGTGGTGGAGGACTTGGCTTGGAACACCCAGCTAAGGACTTTGCTCTACAGTGGTCAGTGGGGAGTTTTATTTGGGGCATGGAGAGAAAACCCAGGCCCAGGATTGGTGTGTACATTCCTTATGTGCTCTTAAGGGAAATTGTACTTGGTGCAGAGAGCTGCATCTGAAAAATACTGTGGATGTCCATTTCCCACCAGTGTTAGTAGTGGGGATTAAGGCTTTCATCACTGGCCCAGGAGGAGGGATGTTTGTCATTTTTAACCTTTGGCAGAACAATTTTGGAGAGGCATTTTCATTACAGCTTTCATTCATTGAAATACCAAAGTCAGTTCACTTAAAATTCAGTGGAGTACTGCCACTCCCTGACAAGTTCTCGTCTCTGTTCTTCCTGGCATTCCTTAACATACAGTACAACGTTGATGAAAACATTGTCCTGTTTTATGCCATAACACACCAAATGAATTCATCCTGACAGGATGCTATCATGTGCACTTGGGTTTTAGTCATCTAAAATGTTTTTGCCTCTACCGCCCACACAGGTGCATATATTTATGCCATCAAAAGGATGTGGTCAAGTGCTTACAGTGGTTTATTTTGAAGGTATAATTCATTCCTGGTAGTGATAGCAAACTGCTTTATGCTCTATTTGTCAAAAATTGTATTGTGTGGCAACACGTGCAGGGATTCAGGAGCGTTGCAGCATCCCTGACACTCACAAAACCTATGTAATCCTTCTTTGTTCCCCATTCATGCAGTCCAAAAATCCATCAGCTGGTATCCGTTCTCATCCTTAGTTTTAACTTTCACAAACATACTTTATCTTTACCACTTTCCCAGGACCGGCCACAAGCAGAGGTTCTGTCAGCAGCTTCCAGCTACATACAACACACAGGAACTGGTACCAGCTGACAGCTGTGTTTGAACACACACCTAGTGTGCTGGCTGTCTACCACTAGATTCATATCTGCCCATTTAAAGATTGGTCATACTAGCGGGGACAGTGGGACAGCTTTCCTAAGACAGGGTGCTACTGCATAGTCTGTGGCTGCTTTGACAGAGTTTTGCATGGTATTTCCACTGTACAGATGTCCTGTGTGGATGGAGACTGGTCTTGTGGCCACACTGTAGGCAGATGTTAATCATTCTCGCATCTTTGTAGCCTTAAGGTAACCGTGTCAACAGAGCATTTGTTAGACTAGGCAGATGTCCCTTCTTTGAGTCGGTCTTCTGGAACTCCTATTAAGAGGAGGGAAAAAAAATTAAACACTGTTCTTCTAAAGCAGTAATTGTCAAAAAGAGGAGTTCTTCACCTTGGTTACACAGGCATTACAAGCAATAAATCAGAGTACACAGAAGCCATTTTAGGTGGATATCCCCTGTAAAGTTATTCCTGAGGAAACCGGGTCTGATATTGACATTGAGAGCTGTAACATTTTCACCTATAAGCCCAACTCTGAGGAAATGTTTAATTCTGATCCTCTTTGGGAGGAATTTTCTTTTAATCATACTACTGGCAAGATAAAGGAGGTATTCCTATGGGAACAAATAGAAGTTTCTCCTGAAATGAGGAGATACTATGAAATATTGCAAATGGGTATACCTCATTCCTGTCCCATTCTTCCTATACTGCCAGCCCTAAAGGATTGTCAAATGCTGCCTGTAGTCATCCTGATAGCTAGCAGTCAGTCCTTAAAAAAAAAAAAAAACACTATATGGTACCTCAGGCTAATGTCAACTCTCACCTTAGATCTGACCCAAGTGGCATTTCAACTATGTCTCATGGCAACAGCCTAGTACTCAACACAAAACTTTGACCTGGTGATAAAGGTAAACACTGGACCATATGATATGGTTAAGAGAATGTTTTCTTCTTCCACCATAGCCTTCAGAATTTTGAATCAGGCGTACATGTACAGTGTTAAGATATGCTTGGGTATGTAACCAAATGTTAGTTGATGAGGTAAAGTCTGAGATCTTGGATTCCACTTTAGACAAATATGTATTGTTTGGCTCTTCTGCTATCAGTGTTCTAAAACAATATGATGGACAGAAATGGATTCAGGGAGTTTAAGATCTTTTATGCACCCCAAATACAAATCTTATAAAAAAAGGGAAATAAAAACACCCATGAATATAGAACCTGTGTCTACAAGTCAAAGGGACAAAGGCTTCTATTCCAAAATGCTTCTGATACCAAAGAGGCACTCTTCCTAAAATCTGTATGAAAAAATTCCAAAGTTCAAAATGTTGATGTTACAAAACCTATTTTCCTTCACTCCTCAAGGGGTTGGGAAGGTGGCCTAATGGCTAAGGTTTTTTTCCTTACAAACACAAGGTGCAGGGTTTGTGTCTCACAAGGGATAATTGACTAGGCTTAAAATGGCTTGCAAGGGCAGTTAGCCAAGTACTAATCTATGAACCTAGGAGTTGATAATTCTAGATCTAAAAGCTGGATTACCACATTCCACAACCACAGGCTTCAGGACATTTCTAAGGTTTTATTTGTGGACCATATCAGTTCTCTGCATTACCCTGGAGTATAGCTACAGCTTCAAAGGTGTTTACAAAAGGCCTAACTCTGGTCTTAGCTTACTGAATGCATTCACAGCCTTCCTTTAGTCAAACTTGACATCTGGTAAAAACCTTGCACCACAGATGAGCAACAGACTAGCTTCAGTTACATGTCTCTTTTGACCACTCTACATTTCTAGATAAATATTGCAAAATCTTCCTTGCCTCCATCTCATTTGATTGCATTTCGCGGCTGCCTTTGTCTCTTCAAAATTTGGAGACAGGAAATTTGCATTTTCTGGAATATCAAATTTCATTCCTACATAGCTCAATACTGGAACTACATTGATGGGGACAACAAATTCAACCAGATCTCCCCTTTTCTCCTCAGACCCCAAATGGGTCAGATTTTGTTTGGGGAGCAGTTTCCATGCAGGTAAATCCAAGGCCTGTGTAGTCCTTCAGACAGGCCAAAGCATATGCTGGTGCAATCCATGCTAAGGCCTGTGGAGTCCTTCAGACAGGCCAAAGCATATGCTGGTGCAATCCACGCCTTGACGTCTCTCATCACCTATGTCTCCCCAGACTTCAAGTGACTACAGACAGTACCATAGTCATGCTGTACAGAGGTACAAGATATAGGTTTGTGCACACAAATACATATGTACATATATTATATATTTATTATGTGTACACACATGGCAGATCTCCACTACACATACCTAGAAATGAATCTAGTACCTGGCACCAAATCTTTTGCTCACTACATGAAAGTCTAGTACATTACACTAGACATTTCTTGTTATGAATGTAGTACCCAATACCACAAACAGCTTCTGCACATCCCTTGGCAAGATTTTCATACCCAGCACTTTATAAGCACGCACTGTAAATACCTCACCATTAAGTTTAATCACCAATACCACACAAATACCCACAACACATCCCTTGACAAGAATACAGGACACCATATTTTGATCTCTATAGATCTAGTAAGTTGGCACTCCACAAACCTTCATTGACCCCTCTATTTACATCCAACTTTCCTTTCCTCTTTCACAACTACAGAACAAATGCTAAAAATTATACACAGGGGCTCAATTTTTCTAACATATCCTCCAGGTCTTTACATCTCATTAGGGGAACAGATGCAGCTGCTCGTTACACTGATCAGAATGTCAAAAACACAAGGTGATGTAACTGCATTATGGACATTATACCTGACCATATCATAAAAGCATGCACTAAGTTACAGAAACAATACTTACTCAGTACTACATCTCAGAAAGACTTCAAAGATGGCTGCACACTGATCAACAGCTTAATTTCAGCTCTCCTAGTGTGAAAATAAAAACTGAGAAAAGGAAGCCAGTGAAATTGTAGTATGGGGTAAAATTCAGTTACTGACTAGTAAGAACATTTCCTGGATGTCAGCAAAGAATACATTTAAAGAACCTGAAAGAAAATCAAATCAGAAAGGGTGAAGAGAACATGGGCTGCAAAGAGTCCTGCAGCTGTTCAGCAAAAAAGCAGTTCAAGCTTCAGTTTTGGAACAAGAAATGGATTCCAGCAATTAAAAAAAAGTCAAAAGGTGATTAAAGTAAATGAAACATTGAAGGGATGTATCAACTCAAAGAAAAGCTAGGAAAAAATGGAAAAAGCTTTAGCTAGCTAGTCAGGTGAATGGAGAAAACTGCAAAACTCAAGAGGCTGAAATGAAGTCTAGTCTGAGTAGTTAGAAAACTTCACAGACAAAACCGGAGATTTTCTGCTGTACCATTTTTTTTCCAGACTATCCAGAAATCAAACTGATTGTCCGGTACACACTGTACAAACTCTGGCATTTTGTTTAAAAAAAAAATACTTGGAGTTTGTTATATTGGCAGAATTACTATGCTTTTTATACAAAAAGCATAGTAAATCTGCAGGAAAAAAAAGGCATTACGAACAGAAGAGGACATTCCCTCTCGTCCGTGACAATGGTGTCACAAAATGGGTGTAAAGTGGGTAAAGGATGGGTGAGCTTGTGTGGTGCAGAGGTTGTGGCCAAAGTCTGATTTTTAGCTACAACTAAAGGTGGCAACCCTACAAAGAAACAAAAGCACAAATAAGCAAGTGGACTTAACTGAAAGGGCACAACTGAGTGCATGTTCTAAACATGGCCATCAGAAAGCATCCAAATTTGTATTAGTAACAACGCAATCATACCAACATAAAGATTTTATTCTGTCAAATCTGTGACAGAAGGGAAAAGTATGAAAAGTTAGTGTTTGAAGAAAATAATTACTCACTGTACATCAAGCAGAAGATAAGCAAATTAAACTAGCAATTAAGGAATGCAGACAGGCAGAAGAAAGATTTAAGCTTCTGTCTTTAGAACATTTTCCTAGAAGATCAAAGCACTATTGGATGCAGAACAGGCAAAGAAGGAAATAAAGTTTATCCACTAAAAAGTGAGCCAGCAGGCAGAACACTACTACTTATTCTTATGAAATGCTAGAGACACAGAAAAAAAAAAGCACAGGTGTGGACTAGAAGAATCAGGCATACCTTGAACTTATAATAGAGCCTGTTGGGAGATGGAGATGAACAGGAAGGCCAGTAACACTGAAATTAGTAAATAAACGGGAGACTAAAGCATCAGTCACATTTGTGAAATATTGCTTTGCAAGAAAACGCGGCTGAATAAGATCAGAATTTTGTTGACTAAAGCACACATTTGTCATTAATGATTAGAACATTAAAAGGGAATAAAGTAAATAAAATTGTTTGCTGTTATTTGTATAACAACAGTTCAGGATGTAAACTGCAGGTTATATATAGTAAAAGCAATTGTCTGTAGTGTGTGTAGTCAGGGATATTTTAAATATATACATACAAATATTTCAAACAAAAGCATTAATGCCCTTCTAGCCTGCCAATATACTAAAACAGTTGTTCCCATAATAAAATGTTCACTCCGTTCTTAACATTCTAAACTAGTGCTCATTTTATTTGGCAGTCTATTCTATAGATCAGCTACACTCTCGGCCAATTAGAACACTTTTCATTCTTAGAGTCTTCTACATAGGTTATCAATGGATTCTCTGCTACTCTTGATAACCCCAAACATTCCCAGAGGTAGTAGTCTCTAAATGCCTTACATGCCTGAATAAGGTCTCCTCTTAAATATCTATATGAAGCACTGTATAAGTTCCGATAATTTTTTCATAAATTAAAATTTCACATCCATGGATGATGCCCTAGGTACATTTCTGCTGTACTCTTTCCAGTTTACTCTTGCTTGTTTTCTTATAAGCTTTAGATGGTGTTAGTCTATACTAAAGTTTGGATCTAAAAAACAATGACTTCATTTCTGATTCCCTAAATTTTTTTTATGCAACCTATAGTTCTATAACTATCATAACCAATTGGTTCATACGATTAGAAAAACTCAAGGTTGTACGTGACCATACAACCAGGTCCTTAAATGACACTACACTTTAAATCACTATGAGTTGCATTAAATATTCACTTTTCAAGTTGTCTCAAAAACTCATGTTTAGTTTTTGATGTATTTCAGCACTTCTCCTGTGCACAAATGGTTAATTTACTCAAGTTCTTTTACAGATATGTCCCGTCTAACACATGTAGTCAAGGTTACCCAATTTCAAGTCATTAGCATACAGACTGTAGTACCCCTCGGATGAAAACGACAGATCTGAAAGATACAATCTAAACAAGTATGGGCTTAGGGCAGATCCCTGCAAGACATGACACCAACTGCAACCTCAAATTTCATCTGTCCAGTTGCCACATCCTATTAGTAAACCATGCAGTCATCCATCTTATCAAGATTACAGCAAAACCTACTTGTTCCAATATATTGATCAGTGTTGTAAATGTGTATGGGGGGTTCTTTTCAGTGACTGTTGTACGTGTTAGACATTAAGCATTTTTTTAAAGCTCAAGAAATATAGGTTTTTTTAGTATAACAAGAAAAGCCTGGAGAAAGCAAGTTTAATGTTAATAAACTTCTCGGGCTGCAGGATTGGGAGAGTGGTGTTAAAGTGCATGGGTTATATTACAATTAGAATTAAGATATTTTTTTATTTTTACAAGGGTCAATGTCTACATTAAAGCCCTTGGCTTAAGCTATAAACATTTTTTTGTAAGCAAGTAGGCTTGAAAACTGAGACAAAATGATGAAATCCATGAAAATGTTAAGTTCTTTACATCTGCAAAGATGTCAGCTTTTTTTTCTCTCCATTAGCAAATATTCCGTTGGAGTCAAGAAGTCTGCAGCTGAAGGCAGTTGTACTTCTGTTTGGATGAAATTTACAATTCATTACAGACTTTTACATGGAGACAAGCTGTCAGAAGATGCAAGCTATTACTTGAGTTAAGAGTATTCTTTGCTGAAGGAAATGCAAAATGTATATGTTAAGACAACAGCCTCCCAGCAGCCTTGGCATTTTAATGCATTGCTATAACTCTGCAATTTAGTTTTATTTAAAGATAGTGCACTTTTTCATATGGATAAAAGTTGATGCTTTCTGAAAGTAAACAAGCTGTTTTTCACATCTGGGAGAGGAACAAAGAAAAGAACAGACAGCAATCAGTGTAGCTAGGAACACGGGCTGTAGCATGTGCTTTAGCATTGGTGACCTTAAATTTAACAGTAAACCAAGACACTGAATGTCACCAAAAAAAAAACACTAAACCAAGAATAAATGGTGACACTTTGGATCAAAAGCAGCAGGATATATAATTTGTCACTAAACTGTAAATAAATTCAAGAAAATGCGATGTAAGGCGAAACAATGAAGCCACAGAGGGAGATTCAAACCAACAAGTTTATTCTGCTATAACATTAACGTTGACACAATTCGTTGTCACAATAAGTTTGTTTAAAGTTACTTCGTCAGATGTGGCCATGCAATACCATGGTGCCAGACTTCAGGATGTCCATGAAAATAGGATCCAATCCCATGGCCCACAAAATCAGGACAGACTTGAAATCCAATGGAGTGTGCTATATGGTTTTCTTATATTGTCTCATAGCGTCTTTGGGATAATTGGTGTCTTGTTGGAATTGCCTCGTTTGCGATAGTTGTAAGTTTCTTCAACTCTTTTTGGTTCTCTCCTAAAGTCTTTCACTAACCTCGAAATGTCATGTGGTGCTCGTAAAACTGGAGACTGGGAGAATCTACAAGCATTACAGCATTAAAGGCAAAAATGTTAATGCTCTGCACAAGCACACACTGACAGCACGCAATGAATTTAATTTTTTCGTATCTTGGAGAAAATTGTAACTGAACTCACCTGGAAGGTACTGGGAGACCAGGTTAGAATATAAGGAGCTGCTTTGACAGTTCAAAGTTTTATACAGTTCAAATATTTATTCTGATGAAATCTCTGGAGTAGAGGAATGAAAGCATTTCGTAAGTGATTAAATTGTAAAACATTGTGATGCATTTGCTCATCCTGCTTTTAATCCAGTGTCACCTTGATTTAGTTTGACCTTAAATTTAAGTTAGGTAATATCTGTGGGTACAGCTGTCAATTGTTCCTGTCTGGAGGATTAAACTAATTTTGTGAAGATGTAAACAGTTGTGTAGGTCTGTTCTAAGTTAATAGGAGATGGGGTGTTCTGAAAATGCATTTAGTTTGAGGGTTTTCATTAAAAAAAAAAAAAAAAAAAAAAAAAAAAAGAGTCTAGTGTGACATGTTCGAATGGAGATTAAAATAAACTGTCAAGATCAGCCTGCCATATAGTAGTGTGTGCATGTAACATAAAAGGTGGAAGTAACAGCTTTTTATCATAAGAACTATGCTTTCCATATTATCTTAGAATGCAAATAACCTTACAAGTGTAGGCAAAAATAAGTGTATTAAATTATATTAAGAAATGCAAACTGCAAATAGCAATGTTGCGGGAGACATTTGAAAACAATGAGAAAGTCAATTTGACAAAAGTTTTCAGGGTGGATATTCAACAGAGTATCAGGGACAAATTAAAATGGGAGTAATTACACTAATTGCTAGACAGGCTCCACTTGTGATAGAAGTGGAGCGAGACAATGGGATTTGTGGTAGTAAGGGGCTATGGGCAAGGGACGAGGATTACACGGGCATGTATTTATATTCCACCAAAAACTATTATGGAGCTTAAAAAATTTTTTTTTTGGATAAATCCGCTTTCAGTGGAGAATATTACTTACAGGATGAGGACTGGAACTTGATTTGCAACAAAACATATCAGGTGACCTTGAAGGCAAAATTTTAACAAGCTGGTATATTTCTAAGCAATGTATGAAAATATTTAATATGGAAGATGTGAATTCAGTAGCAGGAACTGACAATTTACACATTATTCCCAAAACTACAATAACCTGTATTAGACTAAATAGAAATCCAATTTCTTGGGAACATGTGCATTTAATTGAAAGCTTTGACATACATCCAGTAACCATTTTAGATGACATACTGAACAGAAAAAAAATTTGGGGTATTGAGGTAAAATTGAGACAATGACATTTTCCCACCTGCCTGTTAAGAGAAATTTAAGGAATGGGTAGTGGGAATAATTCAGGAGTTATTAGGGAAAATGCTAGTACCTTTAAAAGATAGGTTGTGAGTAGGATAAAAATGAAGTTTAAAAAGAAGGTCAAGAAGCAATAAGAATTACTTGGAGGAGCTAACAAAGGTTAAAGTACTGCAGAATTAAAGGAATCTCACAAAATAAGAGGTGAAAATGCGGAGTGCTAAAGAGAAAATAACTAGTTATTTTGATGTGTACAAGTTTATAAATATTGCTAACCATTTTTGATAATTCCAGAAAACAAAAAAACGTTTAGCACAGTGACTTGGGCAACAGAAAGTAGAAAGGTGGTTGTCAAACTTAGGGAGCCTATAACAAGTTCCTGTACAGTTCCTGTACAGACATTGGAAATATTTTCGAAAGGTTATGGAAATTTGTACAAATCAGAGACATGTGAAAATCAAGAGAGCACAAACGGAAACATTTATGGAAGACCAACTAAGCCAAGGTTAGAGAAAGATGAGGCTCAACAACTAAAGTGTTACAATACGAGGAGACAAGACAAAAATGGTGATAAATCAATGAAGTCTCCAGGAACAGATGGTATTCCTGTGGAAGTTAGGAGGGAAGAAAGTGATAAATAACTGAAAGATTTTTGTTTTCGTGTTTTAAAATTGAAGGGAAGCGCCAATGTCTTGGAAGAAAGCTGTGGTGACCATTACATAAAGAAGGTAAAGTGACCCATCAGACCCAGCTTTGTATAGATCCATTTCAATTTTAAATCATGATTATAAAAGTGTTTATCTCTATAACACATAAAAGAATGACAAAGGTGATGCCAAAATTGAAAGATATGATGATCAATGTGGTTTTGTGGAGGGGAGCCAACATTTTTTACATTAATAGAGCAATGATGATCCAGAGGGCAGCAGAAAGAAAATACCACTGTTGGTAGATCTTGACATTTGCTGACTGGGAATGTCTGACTGAACTTGCGTCTTTTCAGCAGAGGCCGAGGGAGAAAAGGTCCACAAAATATTACATACAACAAAATGTATAAAAGCATTCAGAGTAAGCTGTTATTTTACAAGTAGAGCAACGGAAGCAATGGATTCTCTGAATGTTAATTAGTATATATAAGGGATCAGAGACTGAATTACAATGGGAAGGTTCCCCTCTGATAAGTTGTGTTTAAACAGAGGAACCAGACAGGGGTATCCCCCCCCCCCTTTTCTTATTTTATATTTAGGGCCATTGACAAAGGAAATAAGGAACTCAGAAATTCAAGTATGTAATTGGCATGGCAATCTGGAACAGTTTGCTGATATTTTGTACCAGATAAATTTCCAGAAAAGGGGCATCTCTGTGTTGAACATTGAGAGTTTAAGTATTTTCAGAATATAAAAATTAGATTAAACTGGAAAATTAATTCATAAGAACAGGAGGTCATGTATATCTCCTAAGTATGCAACAAAGTCCAGAAGGTTTAGGATCTTTGCTTGGAAGTGTTGGCATAGGTATTTTTATATCCAAAGCAGCCTTCAAAGAATTTCTTCTGAGCTGGGACCCAAGATCTGACTTGCCTAGACTAAGGGTTCAAATTTAATTCTGTTTTCTGCTAAACACAATTAGAAAACAGAAATTAAAAAGTTTAATCCCACTATATTTGAAGTACTGAATATTATGAAACCGATAAAAGAAATGGATCTTTAGAAAAGGGAAAGTACAAATAACAGAATGAAATGGAAATTGTGGGAACACTACGTTCAGAATGACATACAGGAGGAGTGAGGTTTAAGGGAAGGCATAAATTCAGCAATGTATTTAATGTTGATCTGATGAAAGTTACAAACATTACACATCACATATTTTCGTTCTAAGTGGAAAACTGTTAACAGGATGTTTTTTTCTTTTCAGTTAATGTATTTTTGTTTATATTTTAACTGACAATGGTACAATAGATAACAGTATTTTAAAGAAAATAAGACCAAGCTGTGATGCACTTGCCCAGGTAAAGAGATAAGCGGGTAATCAAACAGGACCACATATGGTTGTTGCCTGTCATAGTAACCAAGGTATGCCTTAGGGTGCATAGGGGCAGAGTGGTGACATGTCACATCTCTTTGGGACTTATAACAGCAAGTTAATATGGGTCAGTGTAAACAGTAAACAGATATTTACAACTTCTCCATGCAAATAGGACAGGACCTTGTTTTTGCTTATTCTGGACAGACCTAATGAAGTAAAAGCCTAAAGATAGCAGTGTCTCCCCAGATGGTATAAAGGGGGTATATGCAGACATAAAACCATCACTGAAACAAAAGTAGGAGTTCATAAATCAAGCTCTGTGAAGCCTTACTGGTCCCTACCTATGCATATGGCATCCCTAAGCACAAGCTAAAATCAGAAGTTATGGTGGCAGTCTATGCCAGTTCTTTTCTGTGTATACAGCTCTCCGAACTGACAGAACCACATGCCTTGAGAGCCTTTTAGTAAACACGCATGTTGGGCTGCTGAACTGGTGTCTACTCTGCTTTTGAGTTTTAATATGTGTGGGTGTAAAGAAAACCCCCTCTGCAAACCCTGGCTGGTAGAAGGGCAATACAATAAAAGAGGCTTGCATCCATAATTTAAGGTGAAGAACTACTTCAAAGGCCAAAAACAATCAAGATCAAAGCATTGTCTAGGTGGAAATAAGGAGATCCTCGCACACATACCAGTAGAGACAGATGCAGTTATATCAGGAAACACTAAATTTTACTATTTTGGTTGGCTAAGTGTTCAAAAGACATTTCAGAGCTCTGTTGTGTGAAAAAGTGCTGTTTCAGTAAAAGAAACTTGTCCTTCTGTAGAGGCTTTCAAAAACCTTGGAACCTGCACTTTAAGAGTTTTATCTGAATGACGGTTAGAGCTTAGGATAGTGACAGGGGCCATAGCCCCTCTGTAGTGGAACTTTGCTTTATAGGTAGGTACTAGGCTATTGGCCCTAGGGCGTATAGAAGCCTATCCAAAAAGGTACCCTGGCTTTCACCACCCAAGAAAATTATTTTCCTGTGCCCCTGTCGAGCAGAGCCCCAGAGGTGATCCCCGGGGTGAATTTCCTATTTCCCATCCAATCAAGATTTTTCTTTAAGAGTGCTAATGAGGAGCTTTGTTTGATATAGATAGGTAGTTTGAGTATTGGAAGTCTCTGGGACAGGACCTCCAGCATGTTCTGTTTATTGTGGTGACGAGATATAGGTCCCTAGAGCGTGCAGCTCAGAGGGATCATGATTTCTTTAAGTGGCGCATGTCCAACGGCTCTGGGTTTGACATAGCTTTGTATGTTAGGCAGAGATCGCCTCTGAGTAGGTGATATGCAATGGAGTAAAGCTGTAGTTTTTTTGAGACTGTCTGCATAGGGCATCTGTTTGAGGCTGGTAATCCTTTGTGAGGCATTTCTGCAGCCTTTCCAGTTGTAGAGGTCTTGTGAGGTATATACCACAAGGGGCATTGTATTCTATAATGGGTCTAATGAGTGACGAGTAGAGGGGAACGATGACCTCTTTTTAAGGACATCTGAAGTTTTATCTTTGGATGGATTGCACCAACTGCCATGCTAAGACATACCAATCGGTTAGCAGAGCATTAAATAAGCCAAACATAGCCAATCCTGCCATTACAGAAGGGCAAGTAGGGTCAAGAGGACCATTAAACCTACAGTAGGAACTGCAAATCTTCAGTGACCGCAGGAAGGAGCGTTATACAGCAACAGCAGCAATGATGGCACAGTGAAGCAGTGCTGTACCCTGATGGTAAACAGGTGACCTCAATGTGTTGCTCATGTCGACTGCTCCCATCTGTAGAGCTGAGAAGAATGGTCTGCACAAGTCTTCATGCCATGTTTTGGTAGTACTGACCCCAAACATTCCACCAAGTTGTATGAATTAATGCAGTACTCAATGGCTACAGAAAATGTTATCCAAAACTGGGAAAATACGTTTCACAAAAGGTTCACAGGTGTATAGGCCAATCACCACTAAGGCCTTTATAAAAGACTAGTCAAAACTTCCAAATGTATCTTGCAAATCTGTGTACCTTAAAGGTTATTTAAGGGTTATGTAAGCTACGGCAAGGTTTTACAAGCTGTCTGTCCATTAGAGACATAGGTGCTAGACCTGGGGTTTATTTCCAATTTCCCATCCTCTTGCCAAAAATAGTCTAACAGGACTGAAAATAATTTTAATCGATACCCAGTTTAACAACGGAGTCTATCTAAAAAAAGACAAAGACTTGCTATTAAAGGAGAGTTTTCCTACTGGGCACTATTTACTACATGCATCCTCAGATTTAATACAATTAATTTTGAAAGACACCATTCTATAAAAGTGCTTTCAGCAAAGTAAAATTAGTTGAGCACTAGGCTGTCACAAACGGTAGGCACTGAATAAACTATCTCACTAGTAACCTAGCTCTTCCCTATTGTGCCCATCTAGGATTATATACTTTAGTTTAAATGAACCACATAGCTTACAAGACTGCCATGAGATGTGTAATGCTTTCACTTATTTGATATGTACATTAAGCTTTATACAGAAAAATCTCCAAAATCTACATACACAATTATATTTACAAATAAACATACGTGAAGTTATATACATATAATTTACAAATATACATATAAAATTGCATACATACAAACTGTATTTACTAATTAACGTACATATATAAAATTACATACACGAGCAATATATGAAGTTCTTATATACAGTTTATCAAGTATTGTATTACGGATATATACATTACTAACACTTATTTATACATATATCTAGAAGTTATTGATTTCCGAGACCCACAAGCATTAAAAAATAAAAAAAAGTGACCAATGTTGACATTTTGAAAATAATGAAAATTTCACAAAATTAAAACAAATCATAAAAAGAATGATGATCTAAAAGTGTAGCATCTCGCAGGATACGCAGTAGCAAAACCCGCCCCAAACACACCTCCAGTCCTGTGGAGGCAGCAGCAGTATGATTATTCAGTGTGCATTCTGGAATGTAATTAATATTCAGCATCTGTGCTGAAAGCAACCCAAATAACATTAATGTAATGTTGTATTAGGGACATAAAACTTCATTCAGTACCAAAAATGAAATGTTTTATCAGACATTAAAACTAAAATATGTGCAGTAACTCACCTTTCAGTCAATCGGGCAGAGTTCACACCATTTCTCGAAATGGTACGGCTACATTTTAACAGCTTTAAGGAGTGGTGCTTGCAAGGCAGCAGGGGGTGGGGGGTGCAGGGGGGGCTTGCCCCCCTAAAAAAGGAGAAAACTAAGAATTTATCAGAGGATGGACTTCGTTGAGTGCCTGAATATTTAGCAGTTTACACAGTGAATTAGTATGCCCGTCAGTCTACCTCAATATCCCCACCCATTTGGCGTGCTAATCAATGACAGCATGCTCAAAGCTGTGCAGAACTAAGTGCAAGGTTCTACACTTGGTAAGGAAACTTTGTTCCTTTGGTAATCTAGAAGTCCATTAACCAAAAACCTGTTACTAAACTCTGGCATACTTTGAATAGTGGTAGTGCTCCAGAAAGGATTTTTGTAAGGCAAGTTATAGTGCTGGGCTTAGGCTTATGGGCAAGCACATTTAGTAAGGATGGATAAGGGACTTAAACCCCTCCCTCCCAGCACCACCTTACTGATACTCGCTACACTTAACATACAGCAGTGCGTGAACACAAAGCCCAGTCTCCAACTCTAATCCCAAAAGAGCCAGCATTAAACTCCTAAACCCACACATACCGTAACCAGGTCATCTTCCTTCTTGCAACTTCTGAAACAGTTAATGGTGCAAACAATCCATGTATTTCTCATGGTGTTCACTTGGTCAACGAAGTACAGATTCAGCATACTGAATGACATACATAAAAAAAAAAAGTTGCACGGCATTTAGTACACCCTCATTTCATCAACTATTTAGTCAAACCTAAACCTATGTTGAAATTCTGTTGACCTTTCATTTGGTCAGCCTCTGCAGTGACCATCCGTGAAGAGAAAATAAGGGTGTATGAAGAGTGGTAACAAGACGTTAGCAAAACCAGAAAACAAATGTGTACAGTACAGTAAATTAACTATTTCTAAACAGGGTTGAATTATTATTGGCCTCATGGGCCTGGAGAGGAGTGGGAGCCCCTGACAGTTTGGGGACTAGAAGGGAGAAGCAGCAGTCAGTACAATGAAGTTCTTGTTCTGGGAAGTTGTATTCCTGGTCCTGACTGGGAATGGTTTCTGAGACTGTAAAAAAGGGAGTGACAACAATGAAACTGCAATACAATAAGCAGTAATGTATACTGAGAACATCTGACATTAAACAGGCCAGTAAAAGATATAACAACCTGAATGGGGGAATGCCAGGAGTGTCCATTCAGCACATTAGAGAAACAGTGTACCAGAAAGTACCATGGAATGCTGATAAGCAAATTGAAGACCATAGGAAATATGCAATTTCTACCACTTAATTCACAGCACCTCTGTCATGAACAAATACAAAACCTAGAATTATTTTTCACCCAAATGCAAGTAAATGTATAAAATATAGGATTAATCACCCAACAAAATACTCAGCAACACTGATTTATTTTTATTATTTGGCAATGCAATTCTGAGAATCTTTAAAATGCAACATCATTCTGGACATTGTAATTTTGTTAGAAATAAAAGAGCAGTCATTTAAAGGCAGTGTAGACAGAATCTGCTCATCTGCACCAGATGTGTGCTGGTCTGAAGAACCTTTTCAGGCATGAATCAGACCCATGGAAGAGCAGAGTTTATCACATTTTGTACAATTAAGTTTCATGAAATATATACATCATAGATTAGCAACAAACATCTCATTCTAGTCAATAAACCCTTGGATCAAATCCAAGTATTAATTCAACCTCTGCTGTTATCTCCCCAGATTTGTTTTTTTTTTTTGTTCTATTGTAAGAATTGTATTACAGATCATAGCACATTTGTTAACAATTATGCAGCACAAAACAAGTCTTAAAATAGTCTTTAGAGTGTCAAGCTATGCATCACATTCAGTCCAGACTCCCGCAGGTTAAACAAAAAATACTGCTGTGGTTTACAGCTTTCTTGGAATACCAATAAACTATAGCCACTTAAAAATACAGTTTGCTTCCTAAGCATGCAGCTTAGGCACTTTAGCATACATGTGATTGTCACCAACCACCTTAAAAAAGCCATCCTTTTAAGCAGCTCCCATGTTTAAATTAAAATTCATCCTTTTAAGCTGCTGAGTCATCTAATCTCGTTATACATTTCAATTAAATCATTTCAGGGTTAAAGCACTTCTATCAGGAAAGCATTTCCATTTAAAAGAAAACCAAGATTTGTTGTCACTG
Source organism: Protopterus annectens (assembly GCF_019279795.1). Lineage (NCBI taxonomy): Eukaryota > Metazoa > Chordata > Ceratodontiformes > Protopteridae > Protopterus > Protopterus annectens. The sequence continues at coordinate 82,682,938 of NC_056733.1, read as the reverse complement.
ACTCAAGGAATAATGAAAACATTTTCACCTCTTTTCACAGCTATTGTTCCAAAGACATGCATCTGGAGCATTTCTCCCCGGGCCTCCGCTGAAAACAGGCTCTGTGGAACCTAGTCGGACATTCCCGGTCAACAAATGTTAAATAAATAAAATAAATAAATAAATAAATAAATAAATAAATATTGTTTCATTTTCTGAGTTAGTGAAGAGTTGCTTAATCTGTTTAAACTCATTTTCTGTTACTACTTAGCATTCTGCAACAAAACAGAATTACTATCACCACCCCCCCCCCAAAAAAAAAATGAAATACTTTATATGTGGGACACCGGATTTCAGTTATTTCATTAACTGATTTAGAAATAACTGGTTAAAACTTGTGATACACTGCAAAGAACTGTAGACTTTGTATACAAAAAACGCAGAAATGCAGTAAAATAGTGCTTCCAGCCATAGCAGTAACAGCATGAATGCAGTTAAAAGTCCAAACAGTAACTCATGCCCCTGTTTCAGAGATGCTGGGCAAGTACTCTAATAATCCTTATACATTTTATATCTACAACTTTTGCAACACCAGTTTCTAGCAGAAGAAACCTAAACATGAAATGGGTGCATTTATACTTGCTCCCTTTGTACTATACTCCTTCACCAACTCCCTCCTCACTCACAGCTTCACTTCCATTTTCTCATCCCCTCACACCAACATTTTCTGGCAATATTTTACTTCACTGGCTCACCCGGAGTTTCACGCAGGAGTGTGCATGGCGCGAATGATGGACGAGCGAACCTGCATATGAAATGAGGCAGGATTGACATGCCATTCATATTAGCCGGGGAACATCATGCATCTTGTTGCCTTGATAGAAGTAATCGTAATGTGTTAAAATAGTATTGAGATTTAAGTCTGTTGTGTTTGTTGACTAGTTGAAAAAGAGCTGTCAATTGGTGTACAATACGAGAGTTTTTGCTAGATACAGTTGCTTTGACAAGGTTACAGTATTTGGTCAGAAAGCGAGATGTTCGCTCTCTGGCTTGGAAAGCTGAACTGAATGTTGTGTTCTCCCTATGGTAATGTTAGTCTGCAGATGTATTTCGTGTATAGCTATTCCCATGATGATTTGATGGTATGTAATGGAACAAGGGTTAGGGCCTCACTCAGTAGCAAACAGTGTAGATGATATATTAGCATTATAAAATAGCAACAATGTGTATCTCTGGTTTTTTGCTGACAGCGCAGATTGTATATTAGCATTATAAAATAGATTTGTCCAGATTTCTTGCAATAAAAGATTGAGAGGCAACAATTGGATATACATCGATCTAGGAAACTGCAATTAAGCATAAACCTTTAGCAACCATGGATTTCAGAAAGGCTTAATCTGATTTAGGGTCGAAATAAGTAGCAGAAAAAATGGCTTTGTTAGAGGTTTGTTCTATTGGAATAGTTAGAAACTTGATTTTTGGGAAGGCAGTCCCGATTTGGCTATTTCCAGTCCTAATGGTCACTATTACCAGCTCTCAAAATTCTGCACTAGTGACATCTCGTACCTAAAAAGAGAGAGTTATTTGCACAGTTTGAGATTGCTGCCACTCCTTCACTCCTTCAAGTATATATTTTTGAGAAGGGAATGTTCCCAATCATGAATTTGTGAAGGTAGCAAAGTAATAAATACAGCTGCCAAATGGTGGCCCCGGAGGAAGAGAAGTGGCAGATGTCATCAAAAATTATGAGAAATTATGCTAAACTCTATTACTATCAGAAATGAGCAACTGTTGCAGACAGTCTGAATATTCAGTGCTTACCCGTGACATCAAACGCCACGGGTGGGGTTTGGGAGGTGCTTGCTACTGCGCATCTGGTGAGCCACTAAAGTAAAATATTGCCCATTATACCATGACCCCCCCAAAACGTGCACGCTGATTGGCCAGCGTGCCCGTTGTAAATAGAGTTATACTAATGGAAAAAGGTCCGGTTGCCCGGACTTTTTTCCATTAGTATAACTCGGTTTTTTAAAACACTGTCTCGCTATGTTAAATGGGTTTAACATAGCGAGACAGCTTTAAAATAAGCAACGGAGACCTCCGTTGCTTATTTTAAAGCTGTCTTGCTATGTTAAACCCATTTAACATAGCGAGACAGTGTTCTAAAAGCAACAGAGAAAGCAAGATCTCCGTTGCTTTTTAGTGTTCGCTATGTTAAATGAGTTTAACATAGCGAGACAGTTTTAAAATAAGCAACGGATATCTCCGCTGCTTATTTTAACTGTCTCGCCATGTTAAACTCATTTAACATAGCTACTAAAAAGCAACGGAGATCTTGCTTTCTCCGCTGCTTTGCCCACAGCTCTGATGTACCGCGCAGGCGCAGTAACTGCCGGATGCCAGACATCTGCGGAAGGGCAGTAAACAGGCATTATACTATGCCATTATTTAAGAAAAGTAATAGTTTCTTTTCTTAAATAATGTCATGGTATAATAGCAATAACCCACTTCTGGGTGTGGGTAATGCTAAATTTACCCACGGTTGGCTTTGTTTGGTCCCTCGGGCTTCGCCTTCGGGACCAAACCACGCCAACCGTGGGTAAATTTAGCATTACCCACACCCAGGCATGGGTTATTGCTATATTACTCTATGCTGCTTGTACCCTATTTCTTTTACTAGCTCTGCCACCAACTCGTGTAAATAGCCGGTCACAAATGTAATTTATCCTTAAATTTTAAGTTCCCCAAATGTGTCATACATGTAATCTGTACAGCTGAAAATGTACAGTGTTCTCTCAAGACTGCATACCTTCCTTAGGATTTCATACATTCAGTGAATACTATGTCTTTACTCTCAAGATTGCATAATCTATGTTCATTAAACACCGGTTATACCTCTGGCCCAGGTTGCGACTGAAAAGGGTCTTAGGACCAGCCCACCTCCCCAATCAAAAACTGAAATAAAAACAGTAACTGCAAAGTGCAATTCACAAAAAACAGCTGGGAACAGGTCAGACTCTGGCTATGTAGTCATTTTTTCAAATGCAGCCTTTAAATCTCCATATTTCTATGTCACAGTGAAAAAAATGCAACAGCTAAATTATTTTTTTCTACATTTTTGTTACCTGGTTAGTTCTACTGACCCAAATTAAATTGCGACTTTCACAACGTAAACTCCATTACCTAAGCAAATGGCTACACTTCAAGCACCCTCAGACCATACCTACCACTTTATGCCATTGAGTACGACTTGGCACAGCCAAGTATCTTCAAGTCAGGGACTATCTGAACCGATTACTCTGACCACCACTAAACTCCTGTATTGGAGACCTGCCTCACCTTAGTAGCTGTGCCACTCAGTAACAGGTGGTCTGTCACTGCTCCATAAGCTGTGTTTTGTTCGCTAACCCTAGAAGATATACACAAGATGCACTATATTCTCACTTTTCACTCCAGCCTTTTGGTTTATTACTTTATCTTCTTGCTAACTAACCGGCTGGGCTGCTCCTTTTAGTTATGGCCCAGATTAATGGCAAAGGTTCCAGGTAGGGTAACGCAATAAAATGTCATTCAAAATTCAATTGAAAAGAATGAGCGACAGCAAAACAGGAGAAATAAAAATGAAGTTATTTTGAACATCCAGGTAAGGATGCAAGTTAAAACGTGCAGACCAAATACAAAGTTAAAAGCTATAATACAAGTAATATTTTGGATGAATTCCACTACAGCGGCACCCACAACAGACATGCTTACCCGGAGCTCCATGAGTTGAAATGGAAGGTTCCTTTTTTATGTGGTGCACAAGGTCTGATGAATGGGCTTTCAAAAGAAAATAAGCTAAGCAGGTTGGGAAAAGTTTTGATGTAAAAAAAAAAAATTAAAAAATTTGTACAGCTATGGCAGAGGAACGCGAACATTTTATCTTCCGTCATATTGTTGAGAGATGTAAAGTAAAAATCACATTACAAGAAAACTTACTACAGCATTAAAAAAAATCTTGAGTTATAGCAGGGGGGTGAATGAACACTAGATGTGATCCAAGGCCTTGCTGATAACGGAGATGAAAGTCCAACTTGATGTAGCAGAGGTAAAGATATACTGTATGGAGTATAAATATGTCGACCTGGAGGACAATGTGTCAGAAAACTCAAGTTAGTGGGGGTTCATGAAAATTTTAAGAGACTAAATCCACTGTGGAAAATATATTGGCAAATTCCACTGGGATGGTTCAGAACTGATAAAAATTTAAAGGGCCCACAGAACATAGACCAGAGAGACACTACCTTGACCCCCGAGACCAATAACAAGTTCCAGGCATTCGAACTTAGAGTGGCTGTTAGCCCTTAAAGAAATTAAATAGAGGAAAAAGGGTGCATGTGGATCAGGAATGCTCTTTCAAGATGCGAAGGAAGAAGAAAAAAAAGAGAGTTCAACTCAATGAGAAGTTTCTCCAGCGAGAGAAGAGAAGATGGAGGGATGTTTTATCTGGCAATTTAAGACAGACAGACAGTACATAAATGGTTAGCAAAGCTGGTTATTCATAGAAGGGACTTCGGTACTGGATGACAATGTAGGACAAGATGAGGTCGTTAGGGAAATCTAGCTTCCAAAGAGAGACTGAATACTCTCCACTGTTTTGCAAGCAGCAGAGAATCAGGGAGAATGCAGCTAAAGTCCAAGAAGCTTGGAAATATCAACTGTGAGAGGGTATGATGGGACAATGTTGAAGGACCGATTATAAAATGCCCAAGTGATTTTAGGATAGGATTGGGAAAGTAGACTCGTGAGTAGCAGACTTTATGGGCTAAGTAACTTAAACAGTGAGTGAGGTCACAAAAAAATCAGTAAAAACTAAAATGAAAACTCCAGGCAAGCTGGAATTTCCAATGAGTGACCTCTCCTTGAATCAAAGGCACATGGGATATATGCAAATGACCCTTATGAACACCAGGTGTTTCAGCTAATTGGCGATTCTGAATGCCCATGACTTGCTTCGTCATTTTAATGGACAATTTCAGGCGTATAATTAACTTAAGTTAATTAGCCTGAAATTGTCCATTAAGGTCACTTTTAAGTTACTTCAGACGAAGTAATTTAAGAAGATTGCTTGCTCTTTTTTCTTACTATTAGAATAATAAAATCTATGCAATGTTTTCTCTTAAAATTATGGATAACGTGGTTGATTCTCTATGCTGTTACACAGTTTCAGACAGCCAAACAAGAAAACCAAAAGTCTCATGTAGTGTCTTGCATAATGGGTATCCAAGTAATAATTCAAACTCAGTTTCCAAACATACAAATTTGAAATTACACAAGCTAAAATTAAAAAAATGGTTAAGCACTTTCATCCCTAAAAAAAAATCAGGACATCAGAACTAAATTTCATACATCTGAACAAGTTTAAATAGCCTGTTGAACAGATCAAGTGATGTAAAATAGCCAATGGTAGTCAAATTAATTCAACATGCATCAATACTAGCTACACAGTAAGAAAAATCTATATACAAAAATGTGGAAAATATCAAGGGATTGTTTTGTTAAAACACACTACAAGTGTTTGGTGTTTCTTGGTTTTATTTGCGTAGCATGGCAACACACTACAGGGGTGACATTTCCAGAGAAGTTGTAGTGCTGCGTGAAGTTGGTATTAGAAATGCATGGCAGAATACCAACTACAGGGGCACAAGCATGGACTGTACCAAGTTGGTTAGCCCCTGAAGGGGGAACTTAGGATAAAGAATTTAGAGTTAAATTTACAGAATCAAAAGACACTGGTCAGTTTATTGGAACTAGGCAATGTAAATAAAGCAGTACAATTCATAACTAGCAGGAGGAAGCAACAGTGCAATGAGAAAGGAAGTGCATGAGGAGTTCCTTCAGTCAACCCCCCTGAGGGGAACATGGTATGGATCTTTCTGACTAAGGGTAAATGCACAAAGACTTAAGAACGGGTTTGGGACTGTTGATGGTTAATAGCAAAAAAGCAGAATATTTAAAGGCATTTGGGTTACAGCAGGTAGACTGATTAAAGTGGGAGGAAAGTGGAAAATTGTAGAGGGGAGTTAAGGAAGTTAAAATAGATATATGTTTGAGAATCTTCATTATGTACTAACTTTGTTACGACACTGACATGAACATGCAGTGAAGTGGGGAGGAAAATTGAACAGTTTTCTTATCTCACTTCATGCTATTGAAAAAGAAACGATTCAGTTATTGCTTAGCACCGCTTCTGTAAGTATTTAAGGATTAGAGCAGATGTATGGAAGCTAGTAGAGAAACACCAGAAAGACAGTTGGGATGGGAGAATGTAAGAAATAGGTTACAATACCTCATGACCCAGTTTGTAAGAGAATACTGAAAATATGGAGAGGTTGTATCTAGGAAAGAAGAACCAACATATGCATTATGGATGCAAAGTAAAATCGCAGCAGCAAGTGTAGCTGGGTAAAGATATTAATTGAGGGACACAACAAAAATATAAAAAGGAAAGGATACTTAGCTTTGAGGCAGGGTGACCTCCCTAAAGTGTACTTTCAGTTTAACAGAAATTAGGGAGATCAGGGTATTAATGTTATTGAGAGCAGAATCGCGGAAAGATTTTGCAAAAATGTATATAGTTAAGGAGGGTGATCGCATTTGGGAAAGCAAACGTGTAATGAGTGTTTAAAGAAAATAAAACTAGGAACTCCAAATGGGAAGGGCAAGCTAGAAAGGCTGAAAAGAAAGAGGATACAAGTGGGTTTATTAGTGCACAGGAAATAAAGGTAGAATATCAGAAAAACAAAGGATTACTACAGCTGTTAGAACTGACTCATGGAATGTAAATGGGCTTGCAGACAGGAAAAGGAGATAGAATTGTGGGATACTTAAGAAAAAACAGCATTGCAGGAAACTCACCTGAATATGGAACAAAGATATATACAACATGGGGCTACATGTGGCTCATGGGGGAACAGAAGGCAAAGAGGATTGGTGAGAAGAGGTAGTATGCAGGAATTAAAGGTAGTATTAGGAGAAACAAGTATACTATTGTACCAGTGTATACATACAAATTGGAATTAAAGTTGAGATGTCGGAGAGTGTAAGGTTTCAGGAGGAAGAGGAGGTAGTGTGAGGGGACTGGAAAATTTTGATGAGAAAGGTCTTAGAGTGAGGAGAAATAGAGTTTGAGTAACTTTATAAGAACCGGGGGTTGGGCAGATGTTTAGAAGATAGAAGTGATTGAAAAAAAAAAAAAAAAAAAGAAGGGACATTGTTATACTTTTTATTGAAGGTAGTATAAAACTGTAGGTGGAGAGTAGCCAACGTTTGTTTTACCCTAGAGAGGGTGACGTCCGGACATATCCTCAGAACTGAGAGCCCCAAGAGGAACCCAGCTCTAGGATACCAGAGGAACAAAAGACCAGGGGGGATACTGCAACAGTGAAGAGAAGGACATCTACTATTATAAGATTTTGCACAACTGTACTATGTCCTTCCATTTCACTGTTGCAGTATTCTTAATGAGGGAGAGTGCAAAAGTTCAGGCAGAATACAGGGAGGAAGAAGACCAGAGCCTTCTACGAACCCAAGTAGAGGGGTCCTAGCAAAACCAGCTCTAACCCTGGATAGGACATCCAACTTGTAATGCTTGGTAAAGGTATGCACCAAAAATCAGGTAGTTGCCGCAAGGATAGAATTAGTATCCAAACCCTTGAAAAAAGCATCAGAAGCCACAGCCCTAGTAGTGTGAGCCTTAGCCATACAAGGAAGGCTCTTACCATAAAAAAACAAAAAGAAATGGCTTTAGAAATCCAAGAGGAAATAGTATGCTTGGAAACCACCAAACCTAATGCTCTAGGATACACAAAAAGCTGATCAGTGTTACTAAAATCTTTAGTTTTGTCCAAATCCAATCTGAGTTGTCAATGTACATTCAAAGTGTGCAACACCTTATCACTAGCTGATCAGAGAATTGGGAGAAAGTGGAAAAATTAACAGACTGATTAACAGGTAACTCATTCACCACCTTAGGGATAAAAAGGAGGATTGGTACGAACAGACACACTGTCCTTATGAAAGGAACAGCCATAATGGCTTGCAGCTCAGAAACTAGTCTGGTAGAACTAAGGGACAACAAAGGAACAGTCTTTCAAGCACAATGCTATAAGGAAGCTGAAGCTGCAGGCTCAAAAGAAGCCCAAGTCAGTTTCTCCAAAACTGAATCAAGACTCCAAAAGTTGGAACAGGCTTCCTGGGAGGTCTAATATGAAGGACACTTTTAAGAAAGCTGCTTCGCCTCAAACCTAGAGGCCAAAGGAGGAGTTTAATGCAAACAAAGCAGAAATAGCCAAGAGGTGGGCTTTAATAGAATATGCCAACCCGGCATTGAGAAATCCATACAAATAAGAACCAAACATCCACAGTAAGTGGGTCCAGGTTACAAGGAAGACACCAAGCAGAAAACCTCTATTTGGGCAGGCAGGGTTTCCTAGTAGCGGCTTCCTGGCCTCCTGCAGAACCCGAAGCACGTACTTAAGAAAAAAAAGTTCCTATAAAGAATCAAAATCCCATCACCCACAGTGTCAGTTGAAAATTGGGCAGGTGGGGATGAGATCCCTTTTGTGAGAAAATCCACCTTGCGAGGTAACTTGCGATTGCCCTTGGCTAAATGCAGAAGAGGGAACCAGTGCTGTCTGGGTCAAAAGGGAGTTACCAGCAAGAGTTTGGGAGCATCCTGTTTTATTATGACCAATACTTTTGGAATAAGAAGGGGAGGGAAGGCATAAAGAAATACCCCCTTCCATGAAAAAGGGCAGGATGTCCACCTTCTAAGCCAGAGGACATTGAGGAAGCTGCCTTTTGAGAGGGGAGGCAAAGAGATCTAGTTGAAGTGTACCCCACTGGTGGATAATGTCCAGAAACACTTCCCTGTGAAGCATCCACTCATGAGATTGTGTTATGGACCTACTTAAGGAGTCTGCCACAAAATTCGGACTTGAAGGAATGTGCACTGCCTGATGTGTGACTTGTTACTGAATCTCTAACACCTAAACCTGAAGAGCCAATCTGCAAAGCAGCAGGACCTTGTCCACCCTTGTTTGTTGACGCACCAAATTACTGTGGTGTTGTCTTTAGCAGCCCTGGAGAAAAGAGAGGATGAAAAACTGAGGGACAACAGGAGAGCTCTTATCTCCTTGATATTGATGTGCTCTTTCTGAAGTTGGGACATATACTGCATGCTAAGAACACTGTAGAGTCTATGCTTAGGGATTCTCTTCTGGAATATAAAGAGAAAGCCTCAAGAGCATGAGTAGGCTATTCGTTTTGTGACCACATATGGAAGGAACACTGCTGCTCTAACTGTGTCCAACGACACTGGAATATTCTTTTGGCAGATAATAAACTTGCTGTGATTTTGAACAGATCGCTACTTTTCCTATAGGAAGGGTAGGAACCTGGGGTCCATCTTGAGTCACTATACACATGGACCTAGTCAGCAGATTCCACAGGTCCTATCCACTCTAGTCGGGGACTATTTGGTGGGTTGTTTTCCCAGTGGTCACTGCATATACTGTTCTAGAATTTGTAAGACCAAAGAATTTAGCAGCAAAAATACTAGTCAAGTGTATGGTATTCCTTGTTTTGCTAACTGTCAAACTGATTGGGTTAATTACCTGGCTACGTGTAGTTCCGCGTTTTTTTTTATTGGCCAGACTTCATGTCCGGTCAAATTCAGGATTAGGGAGCACCGTTGTGATTAGACAGAGAATTACTAATGCTCTCTAAACACTTTCACACAATAAGGAGTCCTTTCATTTTACTATTATTGATTGTATCAGGGGTAATAGATCTAATAAGATTGGTTGGCATCAGACTCAATCTGGAGAAAAAAATGGATCAAGTTGGGGGGGGGGGGTTATTCTCTCCTGGATTAAATGAGCACCTTTAAATATTAAGGGTTTTAATTAAGCCTCATTTGCTGACTATACAAGTGAAAGGGGATGGTCTATTTATTTAATAACAGCAGCCTTCTTCAGTGCATACATTAAAACCGAAACTGGTCTGTTTATCCTTTATGTGCTTTTTAGCATTATATTAAAAGTATTTGCTTGCCACAGTCTGCTGGTCTGAATTTTTTTGAATTGCTCTTTCTGAAGATAGCAAAGGCCTTGCACCTTTATGTTTCTGAAGGAAGCTCCCCAACCCCTGTCTGAGGCATCTGAACCGCTCCTGAGAGGTAAGCGGAGGTTGAAAGGGAAGGCCTGGATTCAAAGTCAGTTGATGAATGAACCACTAAAATTCCAGCTTGAGACATTGGAGAAATTGAAAACTCTAGAGGATAAGCATGCTAAAGCCATTGACTTTAGATACCACTGAAGCGTTCTCGTCTGCAGTCTGTTGAAGGGAAGCATACAGATGGCGGATGCCATGAATCTAAGAGCCCCTAGAAATTCCCTGGCTGATCGAGGCCAGCTTACTCATAGTCAGGCCTTCCTCCCTAATCAGTATATGAGAAATCCCCCTTAGCTCTTTGGTAATCAGCTGTGGTTCTCCCAGAGCATCCAAAATGGATGTCTGCATGGCCTCAGAGGACATGCGAGAAGCCAGCTTTAGATTCTGGTTTTCAAGATAAATGGTGAGATGAAAGAGGACTATGTAAGGCCATTGGAACAAGAGTCTGACAAACAGTACAGGACATATGGTCATGAGAGGCTCCTAAACAAAACAAGCACTGCTCATGACAGTCTTTATAGGGAATCTGTCTCCCACACTGGCATCTACCCTTTCTGGACATGAAACTCCACAACATAAATGCTAAAAGCAAAAAAGGATAAGTCAAAAAACCTCAATGGGGCATTTATCCGAATGGCTAGGTAGCCAGCAACAACTCAGGTGATCAAAGATGGTACTCAGACTGGAGGCAAAGAAGTTGAGGAGGATGTGTCCAGATGTCACCTTTATGCCCTATGCCTTGCACAGGGAGCATGTGTGTGATGTACGGCATATCAATAACAAAGGTGTGGGATACTGACCGGACATCAAGCCACCCTTGGCAGGGGATCCCGCATGTTAAGAATACTGACAGTGAAATGGAAGGACATCAGCAAGGAGATGTAGAAGCAGTCCATACAATTGTGGACATGTGCAACTAGACCAGGAGTATAATGGGAAATTAGACTCACCAATAACAGAACAGGAGGGGATTACTGTATGGGATAGGATTGCCATGGTAAATCCCTGGAAATGGACAGCCTCTCATTAGAATTTTGGGAAACCTGCAAGATTGAAGACATGGGTTAAATTTAGTTAATATTATGGAGGGAAAGTTGGTACCTACTTTGTGGAAGGAAGCATTGACTGTTATTCCTAAGGAAGGAAAGGACGCCAATAAACTAGCCGTGTAGTCCGATATCTATCCTAAATCACATTTACAAATGTTTTATGCAGATGCAGGCTAATAAGCTTGGGAAGATCTTGCCAAAGATCATAAAACTAGATCAAACCGGACCTGTTACAGGCTACAAGGCAACAGTTAATTTGATATGCACTTTGCAGTTAATGCAGCATGCACAATGCGGGAGAAAATTTAACATTAGTATCATTAGATGTCAAAAAAGCATCTGTTTTGATTACTGGAAAAATGGGGGTTCATTAGGATCATAGGAAGCTACTAGGTTAATAGCCCTAGGGCCACTACAAGCCTAGCCAAGTTCTATCCTTATTTCCCATGACTGGCACCTATTGCCCCTGTCTAACAGGGACACAGGTGGAACGCCCAGGCTGAATTTACGAACATAAAACAAAGCACCAAAGAGAGGCTCAAAAATAAACTTTAGCGTACTGTAGTTTATTTGTCCGCTTTCATCCGAAGACTTCGTCAGAATACAAACACCAGTAATTTCACAAACGTATTTATAACAAGCACAATCAATAAAATAATTAAAAGGCAATTAAACAATTAAAGCTTTTAACCTATGTAAAGAAAACTAATCTACATAAAAAAGGAATTAAATTCAATAGGTTTGTTGATAGTTAATTCCTTATACTTTAAAAAACATTTCACATTAATCATGTCATTAAGGCCTGGATGAACTTCAGAATTGAGTCTGATCTGCCATAAAGTCTCACGCTGTTCTAGGTAGTTCTTGTAATCTCCCCCCCTTAAATCAGGTTGTACCAGTTCCAAAACAGAGAACATAAACTTTTTGTATAAAGGACAAACGACAGAATGTTTAAATAAAGCGTTATTGTCATCTTTGTGTTTAATGGCATACATATGTTCCCTGATACGTATTTTTAAACTCCTGGTAGTCATTCCTACATAAAAACAAGAACATCCAGAACAAATACTGATGTATACTACACCTTTTGTGTTACAATTCACAAAAGAAGGAACACTAAAGGTTCTCTCAAAATTTTCAAGACAAATATATGGTCCTTCCAAAATATATCTGCACATGTTGCATTCATAACAACAGTGCATCCCTCTCTTATTAGATATAATGTTGAAGGTATTTGGAATAACTGATTGTAAAGCTTTAACATTAAAAACATTTTTGGAAACAAAAAATGGTTTTTCTCCCAAAATTCGAAAAAGTTCACAATTCCCCCTTATAACTCTCCAGTTCCTTTTGATGATTTGTTGTATATGTTCACTATCAACAGTCATGTCTAAACAAACAAGTCTGTGTTCAACATTAGCTTTTTTAGATAACCCCGTTTGATAATCATTGCATTCACCATAATTTAACAATGGCTGGTATTCTGTAGACCGTTTACTCATAATGTTATTACTACTATCTGTTAATTCACGTTTAGGATATCCCCTATTAATGAACAATTCAGTGATAAAATCAAATTCCTTTTGTAACAAACAATTTTGTGATATCAATCGGCTGGCTCTAATGTACTGCCCTCGTGGTATATTATTAACTATATGCCTAGGGTAGTTACTTTTGTAGTGTAAATAACTGTTGGTAAATGAATCCTTACGGTAGATACTACTATGAAACCTATTTTGTTCATCATCCCACCAAAGAAGTACATCCAAAAAGTTAATTTTCAATCCAACACTTCCTAAAGTAAATTTTAAATAACTAGAAAAAGTATTGATGTCTTTCAAAAATGTATTAACCACTTCAATATCACCCTCTATCACAAACAATAAATCATCTACAAACCGACAAAAAAAGTGAATATTATATTTATTCCGAAGTATGGGCAAATGCTGATGCTCCCACCATGCCAAAACCAAATTTGCATAGGCGGGGGCAGCAGCAGAGCCCATTGCCACTCCTTTCTTCTGTTTATAAAAAATTTTTTCAAACAGAAAAAAATTATTATCCAAAATAATTTCAAGAAGTCGCACTTTTCTAGCCTCAAATTCTTCAAGCGACGAAACATAGATAACAGTAATGAAAAATTTTCCATTATTAATTTAAGTAATTTTGAATTGAGTAACAGTGAAATCAAAATTCTTAAATATGGTTTGAATTTTGTACCTAGTACAAGAGCTGATTTGAGTAAAACCATAGTTGATATTAAGATTTTTACAAGGAAATTAAATTTGTTTTACTTGATGAACGACATTCCTAGTATGAATAAGAAGTTAATCAAACCCTCGAGTTTTTCTCCACCTTTGCAGCATACCATCAAAGTATTTGAAGAATTATGTATAGAAGAAATTAGACAGGCACTGGCTAGTAGGACAAAAGGCTCCTATAATTTAACTGTTGAGGAAAGTAAGGTTTTGCGTAAACTTAGAACTTTGAGCTCTGAACTGAGATTTATGAAGAGTGACAAGGGGGGTAACATTGTGATATTAGAGCAAAAAGCTTATAAAGAAAAAATGTTAAACATTTTGGGAAATAGTGAAGAATATGAATCCATCAGTCTTCATGATATTTTGTACAAACAACGGTTAATTTATTCCTTGTTATATGATGCCTTAATGTCAGGTTACATAAGTTATGAACTGTACGATTTTTGTATGGTGCATGAACCCAGAATAGGAGTCATATTTGGAATACCGAAGACACATAAATCATTAATTGACCCTCCACTTCGGCCCATCGTGTCATCTCCACATTCTGTTACTGAGGGCATTTCACTCATAGTAGATGCCGTTTTAGGACCGTGTTTGTTCAATGAAGATTCATACGTCAGGGATTCTTGGCACTTTTTGCAAAAATTTAATAGATTTGCTAAAAACAATTTTTTTGACAAAAAAACATGTACATTATGTACTATTGATGTTGTTTCACTATATACCTGCATACCCCATTATGAAGGGATTGAAGCAGTTCGTTGTTTTTTAGCCAAAAAAAACTGTAGTTTAACTAAAAATGCTATTTCCACCATTTGTGGGTTTCTTGAAATTATTTTGGATAATAATTTTTTTCTGTTTGAAAAAAATTTTTATAAACAGAAGAAAGGAGTGGCAATGGGCTCTGCTGCTGCCCCCGCCTATGCAAATTTGGTTTTGGCATGGTGGGAGCATCAGCATTTGCCCATACTTCGGAATAAATATAATATTCACTTTTTTTGTCGGTTTGTAGATGATTTATTGTTTGTGATAGAGGGTGATATTGAAGTGGTTAATACATTTTTGAAAGACATCAATACTTTTTCTAGTTATTTAAAATTTACTTTAGGAAGTGTTGGATTGAAAATTAATTTTTTGGATGTACTTCTTTGGTGGGATGATGAACAAAATAGGTTTCATAGTAGTATCTACCGTAAGGATTCATTTACCAACAGTTATTTACACTACAAAAGTAACCACCCTAGGCATATAGTTAATAATATACCACGAGGGCAGTACATTAGAGCCAGCCGATTGATATCACAAAATTGTTTGTTACAAAAGGAATTTGATTTTATCACTGAATTGTTCATTAATAGGGGATATCCTAAACGTGAATTAACAGATAGTAGTAATAACATTATGAGTAAACGGTCTACAGAATACCAGCCATTGTTAAATTATGGTGAATGCAATGATTATCAAACGGGGTTATCTAAAAAAGCTAATGTTGAACACAAACTTGTTTGTTCTTTAGACATGACTGTTGATAGTGAACATATACAACAAATCATCAAAAGGAACTGGAGAGTTATAAGGGGGAATTGTGAACTTTTTCGAATTTTGGGAGAAAAACCATTTTTTGTTTCCAAAAATGTTTTTAATGTTAAGAAAGCTTTACAATCAGTTATTCCAAATACCTTCAACATTATATCTAATAAGAGAGGGATGCACTGTTGTTATGAATGCAACATGTGCAGATATATTTTGGAAGGACCATATATTTGTCTTGAAAATTTTGAGAGAACCTTTAGTGTTCCTTCTTTTGTGAATTGTAACACAAAAGGTGTAGTATACATCAGTATTTGTTCTGGATGTTCTTGTTTTGATGTAGGAATGACTACCAGGAGTTTAAAAATACGTATCAGGGAACATATGTATGCCATTAAACACAAAGATGACAATAACGCTTTATTTAAACATTCTGTCGTTTGTCCTTTATACAAAAAGTTTATGTTCTCTGTTTTGGAACTGGTACAACCTGATTTAAGGGGGGGAGATTACAAGAACTACCTAGAACAGCGTGAGACTTTATGGCAGATCAGACTCAATTCTGAAGTTCATCCAGGCCTTAATGACATGATTAATGTGAAATGTTTTTTAAAGTATAAGGAATTAACTATCAACAAACCTATTGAATTTAATTCCTTTTTTATGTAGATTAGTTTTCTTTACATAGGTTAAAAGCTTTAATTGTTTAATTGCCTTTTAATTATTTTATTGATTGATTGTGCTTGTTATAAATACGTTTGTGAAATTACTGGTGTTTGTATTCTGACAAAGTCTTCGGATGAAAGCGGACAAATAAACTACAGTACGCTAAAGTTTATTTTTGAGCCTCTCTTTGGTGCTTTGTTTTATGTTCTTGGATTATTAGTGCTTTTTGTCAGGCTGAATTTACTGTTACTCATCCAGTTGACCAGACTGCATTTGAAGAAGCCCAATGGAGGTGCTCTGACATGAAGTGGGAGTCTGTTCTAAAGGTGTGGTAACATCTGGGAGACAAATCTGTCCCTCCAGTAGGTTCTATTAATGTCACACACCAGGTTAAGGTCTTTAGAGCAAGTAACATGTACAATTTGACTTTCATATATGTAGCATTTCCAATAAAGCAGGGAAAGAAATTGCCTTATATGCAAGGCAGAGATTGCTTCTGAATAGTCTGTATGAAACGGAATGAAGTGACTGATTTCAGATGATCCATGCAGGACAGATGCTGTAGACCTTAAATTTTCCTTGAGGAACCTTTGTGGTCTCCAACTGTTGCAGATGCTTGGAAAGGTACATAGCAAAAGGGGCACTGTACTCAATTATTGACCTGATGAGGGAAGAGTACAAGGAGGTTAGTTGGGTAAAGATGACATCTGTAGACAAATGCCAGAACAGAAAAAAATAAGAGCAGGACTTTCTAAACAAAATTAGAACACAAGAGGGGAACAAGGCATGGATGCCCCCATCACCTTTACTATTTGCAATGTATCTGGAACCCTGGTGGAGGTTATGAGGAGGGAAAAGAGATACTCTGATACAGATGAGGTCCAAAGGAGAAAACAAAATTAATGTTATATGCTGATTTACTGCGGACAATGACAAGCTGGGAGCAAAACAAGAATATATGGCTGATAATGCAGGGATTTGGAAAGATCCCAGGATATAAAGTTAATCAAAATAAACAGACAGTTGGGGGAGGAAGTAGAAGGGCAAGAATGGGTGTTGGAGACAGTAGAAGAGGAGAAAATTAAATTTGGGAATTTGGTTAGTACCCACTGTGAAGAGGTGAACAGAAATTACATATTTAATACTGGAGAATGTAAGGGCACAGTTAAGTGGAGAGGAATATACTTGGTAGGGATCACAGGGTTTAAGTATTGAAGTTGCTTTTAATGCCACAGTTTACATACGCAAGGTGGCTTTTTTTGGGAGATCCACAAGGGAGTGCTGTTGAATAAAGCAGAACTTAACGAACATGGTCTGGGATGGACGCAGAGCAAGAGTTGGCTAGGAGAATATGGTAGCTAAGAGGGGAAGGATGTAAAGTTAGATTTAAAAGGTAAATTTGCAGGCAGGAATTATAACTGTTGAGAACATCCCAGGCTGCATCCTACATTAATTCTGGCAGGAAAGTACAGTTGTGTACACTTACCATAAATGTAGGATGTTAAAATGTATTCACTGTTGCAGTCCTTACAAAATAGTTATCCAGCTCCTGGTAGCCCACAGTCAGCCAGAATACCAAAGTCCTTGGTATAGAATGTTTGCTGCCTTCAGTTTTAAGCCTAACGTCAGGACGATAAGTACAAAGGAATGTAGCCGACGCCATTTCCTCAGTTTCTTGCCTTAACTGTCACAGGAGCCCCCAAAAAGGTTAGACCAGGAAAAGAAAAACCCAGTCTCTGCCCTAGGAAAAAAGGGGGAAACCAGCACTGCAACAGTAAATACACTCGAACATTTACATTTATGTTAAGTGCATACAACTGTACTATGTTCGTGTTTCACTGTTGCAGTCCTTACAAATTGGGTGGATTCCCAAAGCCCAGGAAAAAGCAAAACAAAAAGGGAGGAGGAACACACACTGTTAAAGGGTTGGCAAGGATGCCCTACAATACTGCAGTGGCAAAACCAGCCCTGGACTTAGAAAACAAGGGTAAATTATGATGTTTAGTGAAAGTGTGGACAGAAGTCCAGGTAGCTGCTTACAGGATGTCCCTAGTAGGTACACCTCTGAGGTAGAGGCTGCTCTAGTAGAATGTGTCCTAAGTTTGTGGAGGGGCCTTGGCATGCTGTAAGTAACAAAAGTGAACACAACGAGCAATCCATTTAGAAATGGTCTGTTTAGAAATAGCTTTGCCCTGAGCTCCAGGAGCAAAACTGACCAACTGATCAGACTTTCAAAAATGCTTAGTTCTGTTCAGGTAAAATCTAAGCTGTCTATGCACATCCAGGGAATGCAGTAACCTTTCCCATTTATTTTGAGGATTTGGAATGAAGGTAGGAAGGTGAATAGACTGGCTAAGAGTCAGGCTAGAAACCACCTTAGGCATAAAGGAGGGATTAGTTCGAAGAGAACCCCGATCCACATGGATGATAAAAGGCTCTACTGCCATTAAGGTCTGCAGCTCAGACACTCTTCTAGTTGAAGTAATAGCCAAGAGAAAGGCAGTTTTCCAGGAGAGAAACTTCAAATCTGCTGAGGCAGCTGGTTTAAGATGAGGCAGAGTAAGTTTCTCAAGTACAAAATTAAGATACCAAGCAGGAGTAGGTGCCCTTCTGGGAGGCCTTAAATTGCTAGCTCCCCTGAGGAACTGTTTCATCAAGGTATGAGAGAAAATGGGTTGCTTAAAGGAACAATGAGCAGAAATAGCTGAAGCATGGAATTTGATAGAAAAGGAAAGTCCACCATTAAGCAAGCCTGCCAGATATTCAAGAATAAGAGGAAGAGTAGGTTGAGATGGGTCTTCCCCTCTAGTCTGCATCCAAATGGAGAATCTTTTCCACTTATCTGCGTAAGATTTCCTAGTGCTAGGCCTCCTGGCCTCACGAAGGACCTCAACCACCTGTCGGGAAAGGTTTATATTATGAGACAGGCTACCAAATGCAGAGTCTGAAGATGAGGATGCAGAATTTTTCCCCCCTCCTGAACCAAGAGATCTGGTATCAGGGGAAGACGCCAAGACAGAGACTGCGAAGTAGTGGGTACCAATGTCGCCAGGGCCAGTCTGGAGCTATGATAATGGCCCTTGGTTTTTCATCCCTTATCTTTAACAGCACTCTGGGAAGAAGAGGCAGAGGAAGGAAGGCATAGACTGAGTTGTGCCCAGTGGAAGGCCAGAGCATCCACTTTCCAAGCCTTGTCGTGATGATCCCTGGTGCAAAAGGTTGGAAGAAGGTGGTTGGCTGGAGATGAGAAGAGATCCACCTGGGAAGTGCCCCAACGCTAAATGATGGCCTTGTTTAGTTGCCACTCATGAAGATCCAGGACCTGCCTGCTCAACTGGTCTGCCAAGGTGTTGAGCCTTCCTGGAAGAAACTGAGCTATCAGATGAATGCCCATGGAAGCTGCTATTGACCATAGTATCCTACATTGTCTGCACAGGTGGAAGCTGCTATGGAACATAGTATCCTACATTGTCTGCACAGGTGGAAGCTGCTATGGACCATAGTATCCTACATTGTCTGCACAGGGGGTAAGAGACAGTCCCTACCTGCTTGTTGATGTATCACATGATTGTGGTGTTGTCTGTCCTGACTAGAAGAGTACCAGGAGAGAGTAGATGCTTGAAAGCCATCAAGGCCTGCTGGACTGCCATCAATTTATGTGCAAATGAACCTGTGAATAGCTCCAAGTCCCCTGAATACATTTGCCCGCTAGATGTACTCCCCAAGCGTAGTCCGAGACATCTGTGGTGAGAGTCTGGCTGGCAGGAGGTGGACAAAAAGGCAGGCCTTTGTTCTGTGAACAGGCTGTCTCCCACCAAAGAAACTCCATCTGCAGGCAGGGAATCAGAGGAAGTATTGAGCCCAAATCCTGAGTATGCCGACACTAAAGGTTGAGGTACCATTGTATTTTCCCCATATGCAGTCTGGCATATAGAATCGGAATACATGAAGCCATGAATCCCAGGGCTTGCAGGAATTGCCTTTCAGAGAGCTGGGTCATGCTTGCCAAATTATTGAAATTTGAAAGATCCAAGTTTCTCTTGAGGGAGGAATACCATCTGGGTGGCTGTGTTCAGGCTCGCTCCCAGGAATACAATCTCCCTGGTGGGCACCAATTTTGACTTCTTTTCGTTGATGGTGTAGCACAGAGGTGAGAAGGTTCTTTACAAAGTCCAAATCCTTTAGAAGTTGCTCTGGAGAGTTTGCTTTAACAAGACAATCAGAGTAAATTTAATGTTTCTTTGCTTGCAAAAAGCAATGACTGGAGACAGACATTTCGTAAAAACTCTGGGAGCAGTAGATAAGCCAAAGGGCAGTGCAGAGAATTGGAAGTGCCTCTTCCCAATAAGGTAAAGCTACAGGCAGTTCCTTTGCTTCAGGGCAGGGATGTGCAGATAAGCTTCTTTGAGATCCAAAGTCACCAGCCAGGAATTCTTGGCCAGTATAAGCAGCAACTGCTGAAGAGTGATCATTTTGAACTTGGGAATCACCAGGAAAAAAAAAAAAGTGTTTTAGAATGGACAAATCCAGAATAGGGCGCCAGGTGCCCCCTTTTTTGGGAACCAGGAAAAGTCTTGAGTAGAAACCCTGGCCTATCTGTATTGCAGGAACTGGCTCTATTGTTCCCAGGTTTAGCAAAGAAGAAACATGTTTTTCTACTTCTGCCCTTTGATGCGAGGGGATATCCATGGTGGACAGGGAAGGTGTGAAAGGAGAACTTGTAGCCTTGGGATACTATTTTGAGCACCCATTTGCCATCTGTGATGGTGGACCAGACATCTGCAAAAATGGCTAACCTTCCCCCCAAAGGGAACCCTGGGCCCACAGAGGAACGCCAAAGTTATTGGGAATGCTTGCTTTGGGAAGTTTCCTTAGAACTCCCCAATTTTGAAGAGGAAGCCTGCCAGTGCCTAGCCTTTTGAGGGGTGGAAGTCTGTCCCCTAGAAGACTTGTAACCCCTAGACCTAGTGCGACTGTTTACTAGGGTCAGGAAAAGTTCAGTTCGTAGAAGGGTAATGTCTACTAAAACGAGTAGGCTGAACTTGCAGAATATCTTTAACAGTTTGCATAGATTTGGCCTTATCCTCCAACATTTTCAACACCTCTTCTGCTTTGCTACCAAAGAGACTGTCCTCGTGCAAAGGCACATCCAGTAATTTAGATTTGACAGGTTCAGAAAGGGGCTGTTCCCCGAGCCAAGCATGTCTTCTAATAACAGAAGCAGTGGCTGCTGCCCTGCAAGAAGCCTCCAAAGTGTCAAAACAACAATGTAGAGAATATTTAGTGACGAGTGGCAGAATTCAATAAATCTTGCAAGTCCTTACTCTCCATCAGGGAAGGATCACCAGCAATTTTAGCCTTAATGGCCTCCAAAGTATGCTGCCGATACTTAAGCATATGAAAAAGACAATTAACTGACTTAATCGCAAGGATGGAGGAAGTGTAAACCTTTTTACACAAGCTATCCAAGGCCCCAGATTACAGTGTCAGAGGGAACAGGATTTTTAGCAACCGTGGCTTTGACACCTTTAAGGCCCTGAGAAATAATCTCTGGATCAGCAGTAGGATTCTTGAAAAGGAACTGATGAGAATCAGGAACTCTACAATACCAGTCAGGTTTTCTGGGAGCAGGAGGAATAGAATTGGGAGTCAAAGAATTCTCCATGAAAACAAATTCCAAAACCAGAGGGATAGCCAAAGGCTTGTGTTATGGCAAATCAAGAATTCCCTAATCCTTTTCTTAGACTGAGGGTAGTCCTGACTTTAATATTTGGGAGCATTTCAAATGAGATTCTTTGCATCTCCAAAAGAAAAATCTTCTGGAGGGGAAGCAGACGGGATGGAATCTTCTCCATCAGAATCCTCAAAACCAGAAAAAAAAAAAAGTTTCCCCGTCTTCAGAGTTGCTGGAAATCTCAGAGTCTGAGGCAGACAAAACTTCAGGGGACAATTCCCTAGCCCTCTTAAGAGGTGGTTGAGAGCCCCTGATAAGGGTCAGGAGATCACTAGCCATTTTAATAATCTGAGACAGAGACATTTGAGGGGAGGCCGGCACCTGCTTTTGAGTAGATTTGTGACTGGTAGGCCTGCTAGAAAGCTGGAGGGACTCAGGAAGCCTAGCCACCACAGTAGTCTGAACCAATGTCAGTCTGGATCTGGTCTCCAAGCAGAGAAGAGAGGCCTCAGAAACCAGCACCTGCTTAGCGGCTCCGGATCCATCAGAGGCAGCGACTGGCAGAGGGTTGGTAGACAAAGTGGAAGTCTGCGGGATGGAGGACTCAGAAAAGGTCTCAGTACAGGCCTGCTGCTGAACATCCGTGGAAGGCAGGGGCAATGAAAGCGCCTCACTGACTACCACTGGGCTGACCACCACTGGGTCGACAACCAACAAGAATATAGTCGGCTAATTTGACCCCAAGCCAGTTGCGGTTTTTATCCTTGCACTTCTTAGGAACATCTGAAGTCAGGAGACCAGAAGACTCTATACCGACAAATTCAGGACGAATTCAGGCCAAACTCCGAAATGCTTAAACAAGATCCTAGCTCTACAGCATATGGTACGCAAGTTGAAATAAGCACAGAGATGACAATTAGGGATGTCGTGCTCAAGGCCCAAACAAGTGATACAGTAAGAGTGAAAAATCATGATGCGGAATCAGTTTTCCACAGGCAAGACAGTTGACTTTCTCTGACATTCAAGAAAAAAAAAGTCCCCAACGGGGTACTTATCTGAGGATGTCTAAAACTTAGCAGTCAGAATACAAAAAGAAGGTACTTGGCCAACCGGCACTCGTGCAAATTGCTTCTGCTTCGGGCTCCACTGCAAGAAAGAGAGAGGAAATGGCATTGGCTGCCTTCCTTTGTACCGGATGTCCTGATGTCAGGCTTAAAGCCGAAGGCAGCCGACGTCATATAACAAGGACTTTGGTACTCTGGCCGACTGGGCTACCGGGAGCTGGATAATCCATTTTGTAAGGGCTGCAACAGTGAAACACGAACATCTTGCAGCACCATTAGGCACCCTATTCAACCAAAGCCTGAGTACCAGCTTTGTCCCAGTCGAGTAGAGGATGGCCACCATCATCCCTTTACACAAAGGTGGAGCGTCCACTGATCCAGGAAATTCTAGACCCATCAGCCTAGCTAGCCTGATCTGCGAGGCTATGGAACAAATCATGGATCTCATTAACAGGTGACACTGGCAACCTCCAAACACTTGACCCCACACAGTTTGACTTTGTCAAGGGGAGGTCATGATTTAAATCTGGTCAACGTCTGAGACAGTGACCAAAGCCATGGATGAGGGGAAGACTGCACACTGCCTACCTTGGACCTGGTCAAAGCCTTTGACACTATTCCCCACTTGGGCATAGAACTGTCTCAACTAGGCATCAATCCAGGTTACCAGATTGGTAGCAAACTGGCTCGATAATAGAACCCACCTAATCAAAATAAGGGAAGCCACCTCAAGCAGACCTGTAACAAGCGACATACCCGAGGGATTGGTCTTGCAGCCTCTTATTTGGGATATACTTCTGAGGTGCAGGCCAAAACCAGTGGCCTATGGCTAACCAAGTTTGCAGACTACTGCAAGCTGGGTGTGGTAATCAATTCCCCTCTTTCAGTTTCTGACAAATGGACAATTGCCTATATTTTCTCCTGCCAGTCTGATCAATATGGGCATCCTGAGACAGTGTAGCAACTGTCATGTACATGGACAACCCTCTACTACTGCCACCTAGAACACAATTTGTGAGATGCAATTGCAGCAAGCACCCAACGTCACAGTATATCTGGCACCGAGAAGGTCAACACAAACACTACACCTCAACCACCCACAAGTACACAACACACCCACATATGCGGAGGTCCTTAAAAAGCATATCCAAACAAGAGACCTCCTAGGCATAAAATGCATGCAAATTCCACTATCCACCACACAGTCCACACACCTGTGTCTCACAGCCACCAAGACCTAAACATAAACCCAACATATTAGTCATAGGAGACTCCATTGCGAGACACACAGATGTGCCCCTCACCAGGCTGGATAAGGAGAAAGTCACGGTTGGTTGGGTGCCAGAATCCACCCAATCACTAATGCACTCAAGTCTCTCAACAGGTACGGTTACGATTCTGTCATAGTCCATGTTGGAGTGAATGACTTGAGACATACCTCCCTGGACTATATGAAGAGAGACATGAACGAGCTCGCTGAGCATGTGTCCCAGGCAGGTATGTCCCTAGCCTTAAGCAGCATTCTACTGTCACCCAGAATGATGCCAGAGTAAAACAGAAAATTATTGACTAACAACTGGTTTAGTTTCTGGTGTCAAATGGGGATCCAGTACCAGACAGCCTGGGATGACATGATTGTCAAGCCACGAAGCTTTGCCAGAGATGGCCTGCACCTGTCTCCCTTGGGCTTCAGGCTCCTGGCAAAGGCTCATGCCTCCCTCATAGTGACCTTTTTAGGCAATGCCAGGAGGTCTAAACTACCAATATGAAAATATATCAAAAAGGTATATTAAAGGTCTTGCTGCTAAACACTAGGAGTCTAAACATGAAAGTGCACTCATTGCAAGCATTCTTAACCCTGGAAGAAGCTGACATTTTTGCAGTCATAGAAATCTAGTTCAAAGCCGTGGAGAGCACCCCAGCCATACCAGGTTACTCATCCTATCACTCATTCAGACCCCAGGCTGTGGGCAGCAAAACAAAAGGTGGACTTGCAATATATAAATAAATTATATCTCTATCAAGACATCACTACAGACATCACTCTAGGCTGGTCAGACAGTAGGATGCTCAGGAAATACTCCAAGTGCAGTTAACAACTGACAAGAGCCCTATTCAAATCATATCTAGCTACAGGCCTCCAACTCAGACAAGATGCCCACTCCACCTATCTGGACCTCTTCAAATCTATCAAAATTCAACCCTTTATCCTGATCCTGGGTGACTGACTATCCAACCATAGAGTGGAAGAAATACTTATGCCAAAACACAAATGCCCAGAGATTCCTTGATTGTCAATACAAATGCCTTGGGACTAGTTGGGCGACATCCCCACAAGAGGTGAAAATATCTTGGACTTAGTATTAACCAACATGAGTAACCACTGCAGCAGTCATCATCCCTGGTAAGCTCTGACCACAAAGCAGTCACTTTCGAAGTCACCATCTCTCCTGACCCCTCCCTAGCTAGGGTCACAAAAAAACACAACTGCTCCAAAGCCGATTACAACCTTCTGAGGGAAGGTATAAACAGCTTCATAGCCCCTCCCCCTCCACAGAAACTGGCACATGTCCAAACTTACGCCAACGTACTATGAGCATTTACATAGCTGCATGGAATCAGGAATACCAGACAGGACAAAATCATCATCCTCAAGGAAGAGGATATCTGCCTGGTGGACATCTAAAATTAATAAACTCTACAATAGAGGAAAAAATCCTGTCCAGGACCAAGGAGCAGCAAGTGTCTAATTGGAAGCAATCTCTCCTTAGCCTGAACAAGCAAATAAGAGCACTAGTAAAATCCTCCAAAGCAGACTTAAGAGTCCAAACTGGCCAGATCCACTAAAGACAATCATAAGGCTTTCTTCACATATGTCCGCAATCTCAAGGGAAGCACCCAGATCTGCTCAAAACTGGTGGTAAAGGACACCACATACACAAACCCTGCAGATATAGCCAACCTGCTGGCCAACAGGTTCAGTGAAAACTTCACTCTTCTGCCCCCCCCCCCCATCAGTAAAACAGGACATCCCCAGTATCTGCCCTCCTCCCGTCATCTTTAGGGAGCAAGTCATCAGTGCCCTCTCAAAGGCAAAATATATAGCCTCCATGGGACCAGATAACATCCCAGGCTGCATCCTACATTAACTCTGGCAGGAACTTGCAGCACCAATAGGCAACCTATTCAACCAAAGCCTGAGTACTGGCTTCATCCCAGCCGAGTGGAGGACAGCTATGGTCATTCCTCTGCACAAGGGTGGAGCTTCCACTTATCCAGGAAATTATAGCTACATCAGCCTAGCCAGCCTGATCTGCAAGGCCATGGAATGGATCATGGACCTCATTAACAACCTCCAAACACTTGATCCCACAGTTGGGTTTTGTCAAGGGGAGGTAATGCCTGTTAAATTTGGTAGACTTCTTTGAGACACAGTCACCCAAGCCATAGACAAGGGTAAGACTGCACACAGCCTACCTTGACCTGGCCAAGGCCTTCGATACTATTCCCCACTCAAGTACAATAGATAAACTCTCAACTAGGCATCAATCCATATGTTACCAAATGGGTAGCAAACTGGCTCACTGATAAAAACCCACCTTGTCAAAATAGGAGACGCTACCTCAAGTAGAAGAATCGTAACAAGTGGTATACTCCAGGGATCAGTCTTGGGGCCTCTGCTGGTCGGGATATACTTCTCAGAGGTGCAGGACAAATCTACTGGGCTATGGCTGACCAAGTTTGCAAAGGACTGCAAGCTGGGTGCAGTCAATTTTCCTAGTGATGTGGACATCCTCCAAAGAGAGGGTCTCACCCAAACGAATGACTGGTGCCAGAAACATGGCCTCAAACTGAATGCCTTTTGGGGAGAATGACATTCCCACAAATGATCACATTGATAAGGCACTAAGCACACAGTCAGTCATAAGGGACTTGGGAACACAGGTTGATAGCAAACCGACTTTTGACCACCATATTGCCTCCATTGTACGGAAAGCTTTCCACATGGTCCACCTCATTAGTAAGGGTATCTCATCCAGACACAAGGTGGTCATAACATTTCTGTATTCTTCCCTTATAAGACAGATTACTGAATACAATGAACCTTTCCGCCTGTACCTCACAAAGAACATGCAGCAGCTGGAGAGACCAGAGATTCCTCACCCAGAGAATCCAGGGCCTCAAACATCTACCCTACACAGATAGGCTAAATGCCCTGTCCCTCTGTCTCCAACAGACTCCTCAGAGGTGACCTCTGTCTGGCATACAAAGCAATCTCAGACCCCACCCTGATGGGACTGCTGCATATCTGCAAGTCGAGCTCCACTCGAGTAACCCGCACGCGAGACCTCAACCTGGTCTGTGACATCAACAGGACTTGTTGGCGGGACAGATGTGTACCAGAGACTCTCCCCTTTTGTGGAATAGACTCCCTCTCCACGTAAAGCAGAGTACCTCAAACCTTTTAAGTGCAACCTGGATAACTGGACAGGGAACAGAACACACCCCTGGGATTCTACCCATGTCCCTGCTGGACAGTGGCATAGGGTGCTGACTTGTTGGAACATGGGTTAATTCTTGGATAGGCTTGTAAGGGCCTCAGGGCCAATAGCCTAGTAACTATGATCCTGTGTGTCAAGTGGGAAAGTACTTGGTCAAATTTTTGATGAAGTCGTCTTTTCAGTTATGTTCTGTAAGTGGGGAAAGAGGAAACTGCTTTTGGATAAGACTGGGAGGGACTGCCATAGTTTGGCTGCACTGCAGTTTGATTTGTGGGGTTTAGAAGTGAGGGTGTTATTTGGAGAGACTGTTGAGGTTGTAAAGAGTAGTTTTATTAGAGTTTAGCAGCAGCAGCAGGCAGGAAAGCACCTGGATGAAGTAGCTTGAAATGGAGACCCTAGAAGTAGCTCAGCTCTTTAAAGAGACTGGCAGCCATCTGGCTTTGGAGAGGTTAATGCAGAGTGGTGTTCTTTGGGGGGAAGGGATGGAAATGAATTAAAAGACTTAGTTTTGGACTGTAGAGTTTTTTTTATAATGATGGGGAACCTGTATTCAAATTAAGCAAGGACTCCTTTGCCTACTGCAACGTTAGCTGGTCTAGAGAGAAAGGGAGATATTTGAGGACCAGAATAAGACAGATTACTTTTTCACGGTGTTTTCACTCTGGATTTGGAAGTTAAGTGACTGGTCTACACGCAAGCCTAGGTATTGGTTCTACAGCAGAATCATTGATATCGGAGATGCTGAGATTTGGGAGGTTTTTTTCCAGCTTTTGTGAGGTTCCAAGTATACTTTTTGTTTTGCAGCAGTTTAGGAGTGGCTTATGGTTTAGCGAAGAATTGAAGGGAGGGTTTCAGACTGAAGCTATGTTTGAACAGCTGATTGTGAAGTACTTGATTGAATGATAAATATCTGCATCTCAAACATTTCTGAAAAATGGTATGCTGGTGCCTGTCATCACCAATCCTAGAATTCACTTTGACAAATGGTATGCTGGTGCCGGTTATCACCAATCCTGGAATTCACTAGCCTTGTGAAGACAGATGTTTGATATCACCACAGTGTAATTCAACATGCACCTGAACATTCTTCATGGATGCTTTTGACTTGGAATACATTTATTTATCCCTTCTCTTGGTTTGAACTAATGGGACACTTGAGACCCCTGCAGCGTAACTTGATACTGGCGACAGCAGTAGATGGACCCTGATACTGGCAACTTCAGTACATGGGTTTTCATTTTGATTATTCAACACAATGTGGTACATAGCTACAGTACATATCATTTAACTGTATGTAGCTTTTGTTAGTTTATTTGGTTCAACTCCCCATGGTTTAACTTGTAAATGACCTTACATTTTATCTTTAACTTATTTCTTGGATTTTACATACACATATATATATATATATATATATATATATATATATATATATGTGTGTGTATAATAAAGATAAAATGTAAGGTCATTTACAAGTTAAACCATGGGAGTGGAACCAAATAAACTAGCAAATGCTACATACAGTTAAATATGGGATGTACTGTAGCCATGTACCACATTGTGTTGAATAACCAAATGAAACTGATGCAAGCAATTTCATTTAGGTTATCCTTGTGGATGCAAAAAGACAAAAATTCACTGACTGCCTTTGATGTGTTACTGTTCAAGTCTAAAGCAATTTAATAAGCAGAAGTTGAAACATGAACAAGGTTAGGCACTATGGAGAATAATCAGGATACTAACACCAAAAGAGAGGTTAACCATTAGGTAGGACTTTGCAGTGGTGAACAATGCGAGGTCAATTAGAAAAATTGTTTGGTTCTACATAAAATATCAAGTTTCTAATTAGTTTTCAGGATAGTCAGATACCCTCAGAGAGGCTGTCAAAACACAGACGGCAAAACTACTGAACCCTTGAGGAGGAACATTCGTCTCCCCAGCCTACACTGTAGATATAGTCCAAATTTCTGGTTACCAAAGTACTATAAACTCCTTGATTAAAATGGTAGAACACTACAAAGAATGGAAAAATCCCCCAAACTCCAAAAGAAATTTATAAATTTATATATACTACAGGTACCTTTTCACCAACAGACTTTCTAAATTAAATTTTCCTAGTTGCCCACCATTTTTTCACTCCTAGCAGACATCACCTCCAACAGCACAATTTCTCTTCACTTTTGCTTTCCATTTTGCAGCATTAATGAAAGGAGTTTAAATATTCAAGTCTATATTTTTGGTGAGTCATCACATGGCTCAGATGAACTTCACTCCTGGTTTCCAAGAAACATTTCCCTCTACCCCTTGAGCAACACCCAGTTTGTCAATGCAACACTATGCCGATTCTATAAAAGTAAAGCTAGTCAACACTTTCCAAACCCTCATCCACCAGGGATTTCAGGCCCACTTCCATTCAGTTAACCCTTGCAAAAATACTTGAAAATAATTTTAGTTTATACCAAATTTGGCAGCTTTATTCCAAAACAAAATGTTAATCACCAAGATGGCTTTTTGTCAGGCAAAAGGTTAACACTACATCTTAGATGATAAAACTCCTTGCAAAAGATGGCCTTCAGGAACAAAGGGCTGACTATAGCCCAGATGACTGGTTCAGTTAGTAGTCTAGGCACTCTATGCCACAGCAGGGAAGAAGGGCATTTCTACCTGGGGGGGGGGGGGGTCAGCTGGCTCATGTTGACACTGCCTACCCAACCATGGCAAGGAGGGCAAGGATGGAGTCAAAAACAGGCAAGAGTCAGTACAGGGGAGATGATGGCTTAGTCACCTAGTAGTGATAGTAGTCCTAATCATATGAAGGAGATGCTAATGGGAGAGCCTTAGGCAGTCCCTATGATGACATAGGGGTCCGTATCACCACAGCAGAGGAAGAGTTAGTGCCTTTATACAAAAATAGTTCTCACGGCCAGGATGCAAAGCTTAATAAACTTCCCTACTGTGTGCCTGGATGAGGATTTCCCTAATGGCTCTTGTTCTAATGGATATGCATGGAAATTCCCCCATACACCTCTGGGAAGAAAAAGGCTCAAGATGGACTGTGAGTAGCTCAATAGTCAGCATGTAGAGGGGGGAAATGCATGAGAATATATACATAGATGCATGTACGTACATGTGTATGCAGGTTTGTATATCTTGTATACATATATTAGTATACATGCGTGCGTGAATAAGCACACACACACACACACACACACACACACACACACACACACACACACACACACACACATTCTGAATGCTGACAAAGGCAGTCTTAACAGGCATAGCCCCCATTAACCTTTCAAGTGTCTGGTTGATCGTATTATTTGTAAAGCAGCAACTGATTTAGCCCTTGGTTTTAAAGGTGCATCTATCCAACAGAACCTTCTCTTCTCTGTACAGGTAGATTCACATTTGTCACTTAGTGAACCTTTCCTAAATGGTCTACGCCAAGGATCCATCTAATCTCCTCTTCTCGGTCTGCTTTAATTGACTTGCCTCTGAATTTCCCACAACTATCACTCAACCTGTATGCAGACATGACTGTAAAACCAGACAAGCCACTTCATGCATGCACACATTTGGTTTGGCCAGCATGGACTTTCAGTATCACATTAATACAAGGGGCTTCTGACCAGCAAAGACTTACTATTTTCTCGCACTGCAAAGTAGATGTGTAATCAAACAGTAAGCTAAAAGCTGGTCAAGACTGAAGTCCAAAACCAAAAAACAAAACCAAAGGAACTCAAGCTGCTTTAATACAACCAAAGGACAATTCCACAATAAATAATTCCAGTAAGCGCTTTCATCTGTAATAAGACTTAGACTGAAAGTTAACATTCAAACACACATGTAAATACTTTAAAAAAAGTCACATGAACACATACTTAGTGTTTTAACCCTTTTACATATAAGATACATAACAGAATCTTCTCGATTGTTCAGACCAGGGGGTAGCAAGCATAGAGTCTAACCTGCCAACTATATTCCAGCCAACCCAAGTCATCTTCTGGATTAAATGAATTTTCTACGTTTTTTTAAGACTGTCCACTACAAGGAATTTAAAGTTAACTTTACATGAACCATGTTTATAATGCTTCCCCAGGGCATTCCTTTCACCCCCAAAAGAAACTGCATATTTATGTTTGTATATTCTTTTGTACAATTCTCTTGTAGCTCTTCCTACATAAAAAAAAGGATTTACATTCTAAGCAAAAAAAGTGACAAATTACATACTTAGCCTTGCATGAAAAAAGCCCATTGAAGAATGTTAAAATAACTGTCAAAGTGCATTTTGTTTTTTCCATGAACAAATAAGTTACATATGTTATACTTAACCATTCCATTTCTGTCTGACCTGACTTTTGGTATAGTCAACTTACTTTGAAAGACGTTTTTGAAACGTTCCTCTGTTTTGGGTAAAGAGAGGCTTATGCCCTATAGTTTCTAGTAACTCAGTTTGTCCCCCAATTTCCAGTCATTTACTTCTTTTATTCTCCCAGAGTCCAAACTATTCACAACAGGCATTCTTACTTTGTTTTTATTTTTATTTAATCTACCTTATTTTCTATTTCTTGTACCTCTGAGTTAGTTCTTATATCTGTGACTAATGTTTTTGGGTAACCTCTGATAAAGCTTCACAAAAATAGTCACTTTCTATACCAAAATCTTCTTCCCTTAGTCAGGTCGCTGATCAACTGTCCTTTTATTATATTTTCTTTGGTCTTCTTGGGGTGCATGCTATATGTATTTTGGACCTCTTAAAAATTTTTGTTCCTAATTTGCTCATGAAGGGATTCTCATCTAGATCAAGGGAGGTCAAAGTCTCCCTTTACTCATCACTCAGACCAATGATTGAGTACAATGCCCCATTCGGAATGTATCTGACCCGACACTTGCAGCAGCTGGAGAGGCCACAAAAGTTCCTCACCAAAAGGATAAAGGGTCTCAAAAATCTGTCCTATGCTGCCCGACTGAAAGAACTCCAGCTCTATTCAGTCGCTTACCGCTTGCTCAGAGGTGACCTTTGCCTAACATACAAGGCCATGTCAAACCCAGATTTGATGAATATGCTTCACCTCAAAAAATCTAGATCCATCAGAGCCACAAGGGCGGGAGACTTAAACCTCGACACGGCTATTAATAGGACGTGCTGGAGGGATAGATTCATCACCCAAAGACTCCCTATGCTGTGGAACAAAATCCCGGTATATGCGAGGCAGAGCACCTCGCTGGCCTTGTTCAAGAGAAATCTTGACCAATGGATGGGAGATCGCAGATATACCCCAGGGATTACCTCAGTGTCACTGCTCGACAGAGGCACAGCAAAATAATGGGTATAGTTCCCCATACTAAAGGGGTGGCGTAAGCCACAAAACGATGGGCTAGGCTTGTAAATGCCCTCGGGCAGATAGCCTAGTATGAACCTATGAACCTATCCTTAAAGACAGTTACATTCATGAAATTTATTGTTAAATTAAATAGGCAGGTAAATTCCAAAAAAGTACACACTGTCGATGTCTTAAATTCAAGGTCTTAAGAAAACAGTCAATAAAACGATACAATGCCATGATATTTCAGTAGTTACTATGTAATATACGAGTAGTTTCCCACCCATACATATACAGATTGGCGTAACTGGGGGCCATTGTCACCTCCATTGCCACTCCATTTGTTTGATGGAAAAAATTCACTAAGAAATTATAAGATCAAACAGTTCCATTAATATTCCTACAGTATTGTCAGAATATAACTGATTTAATTCAAGCCTCACCATCTCCATGCCTTCATCATTAGGTATTACTGTATACAATGATTTTATATCCATAGTTACCATTAAATCGCTTTCTTCCACATATATTTCTTTGATTTTTTCCAAGAAAATCAAAATATGTACCATTGTTAACTACTACCCTCTCAAGTATTTGTCTATACAGACTTTGTTTTGCTATGTAGACTAGACACTAAAGTCTTGGGGGGGGGGGGGGGGGTCATTTAGCTCTTTATGGATCTTTGGAATTCCGAAGGGCCTACTTATTTTTGGATTCTCAATAGTAAAGTATTTAGTACCCAGAGTAATTCTGGCTGTATAAAACCATTCCTCAACTAAGGAATCAATAAATGGAATAAGCTTTAATTTCTTTGAATGACACTTTCTTGTAAAAATTCACATCAGACAATAGTCATACAGTTTGTTTTCATACATTGTTCTATCTGGAACTATTGCCCCCCTTTATCAACTTTAAACACTAATAGCTCATCATTTTTAATAAAGTCAAAAAACAATTTGTTTTCTTTACTGGACATATAGTAATTATAAACTAGATTCTTTTTCTTCAAGAGTTTCAATAATTTGCAGTTTACAACTATCCAGAAATATTTCCAACTCTTTTCTTAAAGGTGGATTAAATGTGCTAGGTTTACAGAAATTCTCTGCTTCAGTAGCTTTAAAAAAAGAACTTGAAATTTAACTGTCTTACATAGTCTCCAATACTGTTTAAGCACTTCTATTTTTTCTGCCCTTCTGGCAGGCATAAAATTTCACCTTTTACTTAAAATACAGCATTCTTGAGAAAGTTCAGAACTAGATAAATTCACTAAAACAGTACCTATGTTTTCCTTCCTTTGTTGCTCTTCCAGAGATTATATATCCCTTATTCAGTGAAGCAGTTACTCGAGCCCACGTCTTGTTTCCACCTTCATTTTGCTGATACATACACAGGCTGGGTGGAAACCGGTCTCTCAGCAAAATAAAGGTGGAAACAAGACATGGGCTCAAGTAACTCCTCCTTCATCGAATAAGGGATATATAAAACAGAAGGCAGTCAAAAAACTGGAAGAACAAAGGATGGAAAGCATAGGTACGGTTTCTTTCAAATGGGAAAATTTATCTAGTTATGAACTAAGAATGCTGTATTTTAAAGGGTGGAATTTTGTGCCTGCCAGAAGGGCAGAAAAAAAGGGAAGTGCTTAACAGTATTAGACACTATGCAAGACAGTTAAATTTCAAGTTCTTTTTTAAAGCTACTGAAGCAGAGAAAATTTCTGTAAACCTAGTACATTTAATCCACCCTTAAGAAGAGTTGGAAATGTTTCTGGATTGTTGTGAACGGCAAAATTATTGAAGCTCTTGAAAATAATCTAGTTAAAATTACTATAATGTCCAGTAAAGAAAACAAATAGCTTGACTTTAAAAACATTAACAGCTCATTTTTAATAAAGTTGATTAAGGGGGAGCAATAGCTATTCTTGATAGAACAATGAAAACTAAACGACCCACTGTCTGATGTGAATTTTTATAAGAAAAAGTGTCAAAGAAATTAAGAAAGTTTATTCATTTATTGATTCCTTAGTTGAGGAATGGTTTTATACAGCCAGAATTACTCAGGGTACTAAAACACTTTACTATTGAGAATCCAAAAATAAGTAGGATCTTTGGAATTCCAAAGATCCATAAAGAGCTAAATGACACCCCCCCCCCCCCAAGACCCATAGTGTCTAGTCTACATAGCAAAACAAAGTATGGCTAACACTTATATGTACTGTTAACCATTACCCCCTATCGGAGACGCTTGATTTCTTGGGAAAAAAAAAAAAAAATCAAAGAAATATGTGGAAGTGATTTACTGGTAACTTTGGATATAAAATCATTGTATACAGTAATACCCAATGATGAAGGCATGGAGACAGTGAGGCTTGAATTAAATCTAAGTTGTATTCTGACAATATTGTAGGAATATTAATGGAGCTGCTTGATGTTATTCTTAATAATTTCTTCTCATTTAATAGTGATTTTTCCAAACAAATGGAGTGGGACAATGGGGGTGGCAATGGCCACCAGTTATGCCAATCTATATATGTATAGGTGGGAAACCACTCGTATATTACATAGTAAGTACCAAAATAATACTGTGACATTGTATCGTTTTAGTGACTGTTTTCTTAATTTGGAGAGGAACTGAAGAGGTCTTATGTGAAGTTAAGACATACATCAACAGTGTGTGTACTGGAATTTACCTGCCAATTTAATTTAACAATAAATTTCTTGGATGAACTGTCTTTAATAAGAGCAAATTAGGAACAAAAATTAAAAAAAAAAAAAAAAGTCCAAATTAATACGTACTTGCATTATAGTAGCATGCACCCCAAGAAGACCAAAGAAAATATAGTAAAAGGACAGTTGTTAAGGATCAGCGACTTGACAAAGGGAAGGTTTTGGTATAGAAAGTGACCATTTTTGTGAAATTATCAAAGAGGTTATCCAAAAACAGTCACAGATATTGGAACTAAAGTTACAACTCGGGTACAAGAAATAGAAAAGGTAGATTAAATAAAAATAAAAACAAAGTAAGAATGCCTATTGTGAAGCGTTTGGACTCAGAACAAAATAAATAAATAACTGGAGATTGTTTGGGGGACAAACGGAGTCACTAGAAACAATGGGACATAGGCCTCTCTACCAGAAAAAAAAAAAAAAAAAAAAAAAAAAAGATTCAAAAACTTCTTTCAAAAGTAAGTTGACTATCTATACCAAGAGTCCGGTCAGACAGAAATGGAATTAAGTGTTACAAATGTAACATGTGTAACTTTGTTGATGGAAAACACACAATCCACTTTGAATAATGTTAAACTGTCAATGGGGTATTTCATGCAAATTTAAGTATGTAATTTAGGTCACTTTTTGCTTAGAATGTACATGTTTTTATGTAGGAAGAACTAAAAGAGAATTGTACAAGAGAATATACGAACATACAGTTTCTATTGCGGATAAAAGGAATGCCCCGGGGAAGCATTATAAACACGGTTCATGTAATTTTAACTTTAAATTCCTTGTAGTGAACAGTCTACAAAATGTAGAAAATTCATTTAATCCAGAAGATGACTTGGGGTGGCTGAATATAGTTGGCAGGTTAGACTCCATGCTTGCTACCCCCCTGGTCTGAATAGAGAAGATATTATGTATCAAACGTAAAGAGTTAAAACACCAAGTATGTTAAAGTATTTAAATGTGTGTTTTTGAATGTTAAGACTTCTTCAGACTGGAAGTTATTACAGATGAAAGCTCTTACTGGAATTTATTGTGGAATTGTCCTTGGATTTTATTAAAGCAGCTCTATTTCCTTTGGTTTTAGATGTGCAATAGGTAATGGGTTCCTCCAACCACAACTAGAATACACCATTCCTATAACTACTGCTGCAGCATCAAAGACCCACCTAGCATCATTAAAAATATCAGCACCATGTTTGTAAGCTTATTACCCAGTTTTTCCAAAGGAGATCACCACTACATTTACTGTAGCCAAGGCAAAAAGGCTACCTGTAAAACAGAAGCTCCTATCTACTGCCGTCTTCCTTACTTTCAAACTGTTAAATGTAGTCTTTCCCCTTTTCTTGCTAACTAGCACTCACATCTTCCAGCTATCAAATTAGAGGAGATCTCCCTTCCAGACCATCACTTAGGACTCCAACAGCTAATACCACAGATTAAAACACAAGACCTATTATACCGTCCCAAATCTTTGGAAATTTCTGCCCCTGCCCATAAAACAATGGAGTCCTACACAAAATTCAAATTCAAAACATGTAAAATGCACGTTTCCATTCCCCAGATACTACTTCACCACTGCTTTTCCCAAACCCTATCTGTACTTTTGTTTAATATACATTAATTTAACATTCCAAACAGCTGATCTGCAGTATTCTTTCCTTCACCACCCACTTTCCCTTTTTCACTAGAGTTTTTGTTAAGTAGCTGCACTGTTCAGAAAAGAACATTACGAACATGGTTTAAAAAGTGTTTCTTCAACTCTTAATTCTATGGTTAAAGTGAATACACTATTCTCTGAAATTCTATGCATGTCTATTTCTCTGTCTTTCTAGGATTATGTATCCTCTCTTATCCAATGTCTTATGTCAAATAATGTTAGTCTTTGTTCTACGGACTACATTAACTATATGCTAGTGTTCAGGTGTTTTGTAATCAAAAAACTGGCTTGAAAAGTATCACTGGAACTTGGTTCTACCCCAAATCTCAAGTCTAGTTTTGTCAACGAGTAGGTATTAAACCAGTTACCCCACATAATTATAGTGACATGCAATACACTATTTAGAAACAGCAAGCAAAAAAGCACAGCCTTAGAGAAGCACAGGATGCCAACACCCCTTGTCACCAGTCATTTCACACAAGTGTACTGTATACTAGCCATCCAAGCATCCTCCTACCAACAAAATGTTACTGGCTGAAGGACTGTTTGCCAGCAGGAAGACAAACATACAACTGTACATTTTAGATGAATCAGACCACCCCCACCTTTCTTGCATGGCATTTCTACCGCAGCAGCCTGCAGAGTGTGCCTCTTCCCACAACTACAGTGGCCAGAGTGGGTTCTGTCCCATTACTAAAATACCAACAGTGTTCAGTTCTGCTACAAAAATAGCAACATACCCCATCCCTCTGCAACACCCATAGTATGGCCCTATCCCATAGTGTCCTCCATCCCATAATTACAATAGCTACAGTGTACCCATCTTACTACAGCAACACTTTGTGTACGCTATACAATTGCTGCAACAGCTATGGCATGCCCCATCCACTACACCAGTTCTCACTATATCCTGTCCAATTACTTCCAACAGCCAGTGTGTCCCATCCCACCAACTGTGTACTCCACCCACTGAAACTGCCCTGTCCCACTACCTGCAACAGCCACAGTGTATCCCATTCCACCAATGGTGTACTCCACCCACTACTGCAGTATCTGCAGTGATACTGCCCTGTCTCACTACTACAATACTGTCCAGAATGTGTCACATCCTAAAAGCACATCTCACTCAATATAAGCTGAGAAGCCTGTTGCTCTGAGAAATCAATTTCAAAGCTACAAACTGAAAATCTAAAATTAAGTGATTTACAAATGTATCGCTTGATCTAAATAGCAACAGCAGGCTGGTTTTCAGCTCAGAGAAAACAAAACTTGCATCTCCTTCATTAAAATTTCATTAGTACTTCAAGGGAGCCCATAAATGTTAAGTGTCTTAGTAGAGGTGGCATCACCAATCCTGACTTCCTGGCTCCTGTCTGAGCCAGATGGCAATCCCAGTGAGTTATGTAGGGGGTTTATGGCTAGTTTGGAGTGTCAACTATATCCAAGTGGGGTATTATGCCAAGTGCCTTAGCCAGGTACAGGTATGCATCATTTCCCTCTCATCCATTGTCTTGGTGACTCTCAAAGAAGCCCACAAGGTTTAGTATGCATGACTTTCCTTTGACAAAGCCAAACTGGATTGGGTTCGATTAACAAGTCTGTCGTTTCTAGGATGATGGTCCACCCGTGTGAAGTGAAATAACCATTGCAGTTCTCCATTCTCACAGTACAAAGTCTGTTTTGATACTACAGCTAAAAAGTGACAAGTGATCCTGATAGGTCATGTTTCAAACTTTCAAGAGGCACCCCAGGATACTGTCAAAGCCCATTGAGGTTGTTTTTCTGGCTTCAGCAAGTGCTGCCAGGACCTGCTCATTGTTAACAGGGGTCTATATATTAGATCACCGAATGCTTAGGTTAGTGAACAGTGATTAATTGACCCCATGTAATCCAAAGCTTACAAAACAGAACTGTCAGAACAGCGATTTTTTTCCCAAAGGGAAAAAAAATGCTGTTCCAACAAGAAAAAAAAAACAAACACTTTAATACATATTAAGTGGGGGGCTTCTCCCCCCACAATCCACAATGTGAGGGGCTGTGCCCCTAACACATCCTCTACTTAAATATACCAACTCCGAGACCACACTACAGTGCCAAAAACGGCAAACTACCGAAGTGGCCAAGCAAATTCTTTCCCAGGGAAACTTACATGCCGCTTCGATATTTTGCAGTTTACAGCTCGACCAAGTCGCATTCGCTAACCTGCATCTTCGGTCAGCTGATAGGAACCTGTTAACAGATGGTGGTGGTGTGGTTCTGCTAGTAGGTATTTCATGGGGGAAGCAGCAGGAGTTGGAAGTGAAGTTTGAGGTGAATTTATCAGCCTGCAAATTCATTACGTCACTCTGCTCAGTGGAGGTGGCACCACTGACCACCAGTTCAACACACTGCTGTGAGGTTTTGTGAATAGCTATGTAGGATTGGTGGCAGTCAGCCTCCACGGTTATCTTTACCTTATAATCAGCCTTGTTGGTCTTAAAACTAAACAGGAAAACCAATAAATTATAGAGCTATCACTATGGAAGTTGTTCTTCCTGACATTAGCCATGGCTTTTTTTGCTTTTGTTATATACCCCATTATAAGTTAGGATTTCACCAGTGTGATTTATTTTTAGAGGTTGGTTTGGGCTTATAGCAGGTACAGCAGCCTCTTATACAGCCATTCAGACATGGTTGTACAGTGTCTTTGGGAACAATTCTGCATAGATTGCTGTAAATCCTGGTTTTGGAGAAGCCATGAATTTTGACCAGCCATTGCTTAATAGGATGTTTGCTTTGGAATAGTTCTCAACTGTTAGAGTGTGCTGGGATTGTACAGTTGGTTTTTATTTCAAAAAAGACAGCTTTGTGGTCCAACCTCACATGTGAGGATGTGACACTGGGGTGCAGTGCTCTTCTATTGGCAGGTATCAGGTCCAGTACGTTTGAACCTCTGGTGGGTGCAGACATCATCTAGTCAAGGTTACTGGGGAATTGTTGTGCCCGAATGTATGAGGCAGTGTATGTTTTAAAGTCTATACAGGAGTAGTTAAAGCCTCCCACGAGTAAAGTATCTGGTTTAATTGTGAATGATTCCAGCAGGTCTAGGTACAAGCTATGGGATTCTAGGGGCATACAAATGACCTATAGCTTGCAAGGAGCTAGCATGAGACTTTATCCACATGCAAATCAACACAAATTCTCCAGAGTGAAGTCAGCTTGTAGGGTGGAGTGTTTAGCATTGAGCGGTAACACCTTCAGGTTCCTTTGGGTTTTATTTGGTATGTTGGTAGGTTTGTCAGTTTGGCACAGACAAAAGGCTGTAAGGGGGGTGGATACAGTTTTAGGCAATATTGGGAGGCCTAGGGTAGACCAGTGCAGACCTTTTGCAAAGCAACGTGGTCTGTTAATCATGTCCTCCCATACTAACAAATATTGAAAACCCCTGGAAAAACACCAAAAACCAAGTCAGTTTATTGATATCAATCATCCTTTTCTCATACTGTGGTATCATCCTTGTTGAAAGTAGACTTCTGCTCAGTGCAAGACATAGCTGCCTGATACACATTCATGTCTCATACATCTCAGTTAACACCCACATGGACCATGATAGAATCATACTTGCACCTGTGGTATATGGATTCGTGCGTGCATAACCTGGTGGATCCTGGCTCCAGATAAACTAACCATTACCATCTTGTTCAATCTGGTGAGTGGGGCATGTGCGTTTTGTAAAATGGAGTCCATTACATCCTGAGCAATGTGTTGGCTCACCTTACAGGCTTTGCTGTTAGGTAATCACTACGTGTAGGCATGTGTGTGGTGTTGCTTTTGGTGAGAGCTTTAGAGAATGCTGAGAATAGGTGTTGCTGTTTATAGGTTTAAAAAGGTCTTTAAGGTTTGGAAAGACTGCTTTAGTGCCTCAGAATAGGCTGGTCTTTGTGTGTGGTGGATGTGTGTTCTTGACAACCTTGTATGTACGACAGAGTTTTGCCTCTAGTGAAAACAATGCATGTGCATCTCTCACATACTGTGTTTAAAGACAACCACAAAGCATTCTATAACTATGTCAAGAATCTAAATGGCAATGCTCAGATCTGCTCTGGAGCAGAAACAGAATGGCATTAAATATACTGATCCGAAGGATATTGCCAATATCCTGGCAGATTGATTCAGTGCCAACTTCACCCCCCTCTCACCCCCTAAATGTCCCATCTCAATACCGGAAGATTGCCATATTCCAGTAATAACGGCCACACAGGTACAAAACGCACTCTCTAAAGCCAAGAATACAGCATCCATGGGACCAGATGACATCCCGCGCAGTGTACTACATGAACTACAATATGAACTGGCACCTCACCTAAGTGTCATGTTTAATCATAGCCTCACCTCAGGTTTCGTGCCCACTGAGTGGCGCAGAGCTACAGTTATCCCAATCCACAAGGGGGATCCACCTTGGATCCCAGAAACTACCGTCCCATCAGTCTGACAAGCCTTATCTGCAAGGCCATGGAGCGTATTATCATGGAACTTATAAACAAAGACATTGGCAACCTTCAAACACTGGACCCCACCCAGTTTGGGTTTGTGAAGGGCCAATCTTGTCTCCTGAACCAGATTGACTTCTTTGAATCAGTCTCCAGAGCCATGGACAAGGGTAAGGTGGTCCACACAGCCTATCTAGACCTTGCCAAGGCCTTTGACACCATCCCCCACTCTGGAATCATAGATAAACTTACTAAGTTGGGCATTAATCCCTATGTCACCCAATGGGTTGCTAAATGGCTTACTGACAGAACCCACACTGTAAAAGTAGCCGACTCCAAATCCAGCTCCTGACAAGTGACAAGTGGAGTACCTCAGGGTTCAGTCCTGGGGCCGCTCTTGTTTGGCATCTACTTCTCTGAAGTACAGGTCAACACTAAGGGACTCTGGCTAACAAAGTTTGCAGATGACTGCAAACTGGGAGCCATTATTGAATCCCCAAATAATGTGGATACTCTACAAAAGGGCCTTACAGAAACAGATGCTTGGTGCCAGAGCCATGGGCTCAAGCTCAATGCCAATTAATGTATTGTTATCCCCTTTGGGAAAAAACATGTATCCATGAATTACCATATAGGTGGCAGTACACTAAACACAGAAAGTGTGATGAGACTTAGGGACACAGGTGGACAGTGGTCTCACCTTCGATAACCACATCGCCACAACAGTCAGGAAATCCTTCTATGTGGCACACCTCATCACGAAGGGCTTTTCATCCAGAAAAAAGAAGGTCATTGTCCCACTGTACTCATCCCTCATTAGACCCATTATAGAATACAACGCCCCATTTGGTATGTACCTCTCAAGACATCTGCAACAACTGGAAAGGCCTCAGAAATACCTCACTAAAAGAATCACAGGCCTAAAGCAGATGCCCTACACTGACCGCCTTAAAAACTCCAGCTATACTGTCACATATCGTCTACTCAGAGGCGATCTCTGCTTAACATACAAGGCCATGTCAAACCCAGAGCTGTTGGACATGCTACACTAAAGAAATCCCAATCCCTCAGAGCTACACGCTCCAGGGATCTAAACCTTGTCATCACAATAAACAAAACATGCTGGAGGGATAGGTTCCTGACCCAGAGACTCCCCAGACTCTGGAATAGATTGCCCATACATGTCAAGCAGAGTGCCTCTTTGGACCTCAAGAGAAACCTTGACGACTGGATGGGAGAAAGGAAATTCACCCCAGGGATCACGTCAGTCGCCCTGCTAGACAGGGGTCCAGGAAAATAAATAATGTGGGAAGAAATAGCCAGGGAATTGTTATGGCTAGGCTTGTATAGGCCCTAGGGCTGATAGCCTAGTACCAACCTATGAAATGGATTGTTTCAGGAGACCCATATCTACCAAGCTGGCTATGGAGACATTTGGAAATTACATAACCATGTTGTCTGGACCTGTATTTAGATGGGCTACTGTAGATCATGGACTGGGTCATACAAAATGTCTCCTTGGCCAGTCTCTGGGGTTTGGCAGTAGTTTACGCCACATTCTGCTAAGATTTGATAGCAGTTCTGTTTAATGTGCAAGCTAGCTGCTCAAAGATGGTCTCTTTCTGGGTGTTTGTGTCTGTAGAGGGCAACGGTATCCTCTTATGTAATAAGACCAAGAAAAGACAGTTTGGGAGTGTAATGATGCAATAAAACAAACTACCTTGACAAGGTAATTTCAAGTATTAAGAGACCTTTACAATGATTTAAAGGCAAAAATCAACAAAGCAAAAATAAAGCAGAAGCAGTTGACTAAAGTGCAAAATAAAATAAATCTCTTATCGACAAAGGACAGAGCAGGATTAACTTGGGCCCCCTTCTGAGTGTGGCTTAGGTGCCAAGCAGATGGGAGCACTGGAAAAATGAGTACACAATCTGTAGTACTGGAGATTTACTGAAGTGCAATACTGGTTTGCTGGACACTTATAATGGATAAATGGAAAACAATGGGTGGGAAAGTACTTAAATAGGTTGTACAACGGGCAACAGAAGAGAAAGGGAGAGAGGCACTTTGGAAGTTTGATTATAAAAAGTACTGAAGTGCAAATCCTGGAGCAGAATTCACAACACTGCCTCTACTGCAATCCTACCACATACTAGTGCATACGTCTATGCAAAAATTTACCAGCAAAGCTATAATAAATTACTAAATGGAGGAGCAATCTGGCAGGGAATCACAGTCCTGCCACAACTGAGGAAAACAAAAGCTTCAAGACTGAGGCCCCAGACTGGGTTCAAGATAAAAAAGCTACCTTTTAGATGCAATTCTACTTATGAGAATAGAAATGCAGTATACATACAATTAAAATCTTGCACAACCTTCACACAATTGCAAATGAAGCTTCAAGACTAAGATCCCAGAACAAAATAAAAAAAAAAAAAAAAAAAAAAAAAAAAAAAAAAAAAAAAAACACAAATTGATAACTTTCTGGCTAAAACATTGACAAAAAGCAGAGTAGTACAAAATACCACACTGGTCACTATAATTATGCCTTAAAAGTAAGATTTTTCCTTCCCTTTTGAAGGAAAGCTTGTATCTCACACATTAAGAGTTGGATGCATCTCTGTGCCAACTATAGCAGACTTGCTAGAGAGGATCCAACCAAATAAAGCAAACTGAAGCTCAATTCCTGTGGTTAGAATTTTAGAACCTTTAGCTTAATGTCTCAGTGGAGGGTGGGCAGACAAAGAATACGAGAGAAAACAGTAGAAAGGTAAACAGAAAGGCACTGGAATGCAACTTTAAACGGGTATATACTGCTATAAAAAGGCAGACTTTAATCTGCTGTCCAAAATTTGTATTGGCCTGATCCCACTCAGTTACCTTTTCCTCTAGTTATTTGCTCCCAATACCATGGCACCTTTGCCAGTTCTCCCATAAACTCTAACCCCCTCTTGCCTATATTTCTGTATACCTACTTGTAGACTCCCTGTTGGCAAAATCTCCTTTTACCATTCCCACATTGGCTTAATTCTTAGAATACTTTCTGCAACTTTATAAACATAATACTGTGTAAAGTCATTATCTCCCCGCTTCATCTTCATGCTTTTCCACTTCAAACTAAGTTCTGCTTGTGTTATGTAGATGAGAATGCACTCCAGGTATTTCCACATCAATAATGAACAAATGAAGGAAGAAGATGGGAATCTACACAAGCTGGTCTATCAATTCAGAATAAGTTATCATCTTCACCAGACACAGAAATGTGAGTAAGCATTAGTCTTCTACTTTATAAGAGAAATTTAAATCTTGGAGCGCCAACAGTTAATGGGAAAGAAAAACTCATTACAGTTGACCAAAAACACCACAACTATTTATTCAGCTATGGAAATGCTCATCAGAATTAGTAAGAGCTCTATTTTTTTAAATCCTCGTCTCCATCCTTTCCCAATTTTTCTACATGGGGTCAGGGTATTGTGTTAACTGTCACCAACTCTCTCGATTCAGTGCCACACTCCTGCCTTCAACATTCATGCCTGTCGCATCTTTTCACACAATCCATCCTCCTTTTTGCTGGAAGTCCACTTCCTCTTACCTTCCTCCTGTGTCCCA
This sequence comes from Protopterus annectens, assembly GCF_019279795.1. Lineage (NCBI taxonomy): Eukaryota > Metazoa > Chordata > Ceratodontiformes > Protopteridae > Protopterus > Protopterus annectens. The sequence continues at coordinate 82,638,218 of NC_056733.1, read as the reverse complement.
AATCTTCAGATTGTCTTCTGCTTTTCTACATGTGCCCAAACCATCTTTTCTACAATTGGAGTTACTTTGGCTTCTGCTCTTATGCCCTTATTTCTTAGTCTTTCCCACAGTGTGCATCCTACCACTCTTCTCAGGTACTTCATTTCCATCACCTCTAGCTTCATCTGCTCTGCCTTAAATACCCAGGTTTCTGTTCCATACAGTAGTACTGGTTGCACCACCGTCTTGTACATCTTACTTTTCAGCTTCTTTGGAATTTTGTCAGCCTACACCTGAGACTATGCCAGTTGGCTGTAGCCACTCGGATTCTAGTTTTGAGCTCTTCAGATTACCCTTCTCCTCAACTACCCCTCCCAGATACCTGAAGCTATTTACCTGTTCCATTATCTTCCCTTCTATCTCAATGCTCAGCTTCGTCTGATTTCCCCAATTTGCTGCTATTACCACAGTCTTCTGTGCTTAGTTTCATCCCATGTGCCTTCAGTTTTGCATTCCATTTCCATATTCTTTGCTGAAGTTCAGAGTCTGCCTGTAAAGCCATGTCTGCTGCATACAGTAACTGTTGATATGTCCCCTCCAGCCTGTTTGCTAATGTAGTCCATCACCAGTATGAACAGCAGTGGGGTGACAGCTGAACCCTGGTGTACACCCACTCCCACTGGGAACCCCTCTGAGGCTAAACATTGTTCATACACTAGTCATTGGGTCCTTGTACATAGCCTGTACTAATTCTACCAATGTTTCTGGAACTTTAAACCACTGCAGTACTGCCCAAATCAACTTGGGACCTTGTCATATGCTTTCTCCAAGTCTAGGAATGACCAGTTAGACTCTTTCCTCATCTCTAGCTTCTCAATTATGTCTCACTGCAAACATTGGGTCAGTTGGTATGCATCCCGATCTGAATCAGAATTGCTAATCTCCCATCTTACATTCCACTACTCTGCGTATCTGTTTATCACCCTCTCCAGAACATGCATGCAATGCGATAGTTGTATGAAAGCTCTGAAGAGGGTGATAAATGGATCAATAAAATGTTTCACTGACATGGAAACAAAGTAAATAGTGACTTCAATACATGAAATGCTAAATGTCTTCAGGTTCTGTTTTTTTTTTTTTTTTTTTTTTTTTTTCTGAAGAATGGGGAAAAAAACAAAGCTTCTAGAGAGGAGCTTAAGTGGTTACAGTGTTTAAAGAACTATGCTCCCAAGAATCACATGCATAAGCAACAGGCCCCATCTGCATTATACTCCCTGTCCCTCCTAATCCTAAGCAGCTCCTCTCACTAAACAAGCCATTTGTTTGAGCTCAGTTTTCAACTCCAATTATGATTGCTGTTTAAGAGGACACTCAGTTGACTGGGTGAAATTAGAAATAGCTAGTTCTATTAAGAGGTCATGCAAAAGCACCATCTTTTCAACAACTTCAAAATTCACAAAAGTAAAGCACATGAAGACAGACAACCAGATGTAGGACTACAGGATGTAATCCACCATTACTTCATGGCCTTGGTCCTCTCTGCTAAACTGCCAAATGTGCAGCCAGTGCAATTATTTCCAGAAAACCTGTATTCTAGCTGGCAGGTTCCCCATACTACAGGTCTGACTCTCGGCATGTAGATAAGCATATCCACATAAGTAATAAAGAATAAACTTCCGGGAGACCTGCTGAAAAAAAGCTGCAACAAGCTATGGAAATCCAGGAGAAGAGAAGTGAACTACACTGCAATAAACCTACAATGGATTAACAATTGTAAAAGAAACTCTTTGCTGGGTAAAAGAAATTCCATAGTAATTGCCTTTTGTAAATGTGCAGTATTTAAAACAGGTGTATGAAACTATTACCATGCATCAGTTACCGTATAAATGCACAAGATTAAAAAGAAATCTAATCATTCATGAATTACTTAAGACTGACAAACATTAAGAGAAAACAAGCCACATTAAATGTTTTAATTTACATACATTATATAGAGATTTTCTTGCTTTAAAAGAACCGTAATTCAGTCCAATGTTACACAAATAGCTCAGTTCCTGCCTTCTCTTAAACCCCTCTCCTCAGGCTAAATGGATTCAATTTCTATGTAATGTTATGCAGTTTGCTCCCTCTTTCTACAGATCCACCTTTTATCAATTTTACAATATTCAAGTTCTTCAATTACAGTTGGTTCACGTTTTGATTTCTGTTTTCTTTGGCAGGCAATAGAATTAAACTTAAGGTCTTACTATGCCCATGCAATTCAGATCATGTGTCCCAGCTCAAAAGGATAATTCTGAGTTAAAATCCAGGGGAAGAGAAGAGAAGTGAACTACCCTTCAATAAACTAGCAATGGATTAATAAAAACTGTTAAAAAAAAAAAAAAAAAAAAAAAAAAAAATTGCAGGGTAAAAGAAATTCCATAGTAATTGCCTTCTTAATTGCCAACATTTGCTATTTATCTGGAGAAACAGTTTGCTTGGGGTACAAAACTACCTATGCAACCCCCTCCCCAGTACAAATGCTAAATATTTCATACTTCGGCAGCCATACATATGTCCTCCAATTGTTCCCTTGTAAAGTGCTTCTTTATAGTCTTTACCAATGTTTTACAACCTCATCAGATTGACTCTTACAGTTAACATGCAAGATTTTATATACCCCAATATTTCTTTCCTCAGCAGCTTCTGTTCTAGATTCAACTACCACAGCAGATTTTTCATTCAGCACTCCCTCTCCTTTATTTGCCAATACTCAAATCCCGGACAGGGAAGGTAGTCTCTAACCTGTTGTCCAATCTTTCGTGGCCTCATCTCACTCCGTTAACTTTGCCTTTTATTTGCTCTCAATACCATAGACAATTTTCCAGTTTTCTCCAGTAAACACACAATCACCTTTCCCCATCCCAGTGTTTGCTTAGTTCTTAGAACACTTCCTGCAACTTTATAAACATAATATTCTGTATAGTTATTCTTTTCAAGGATCTGCATCCTAAACCACCTTATTCTGTTGGGAAGATCAACTCATCCCACAACTCTGTTTGCTTCCCCTCCCACTCCCAAATAAAATTCCTTCAACTCGATTCTCCACAACCTCTCCATTCTCCACTACCTCTCCACTGGTTGAAGTCAAGTACTAAAAAGAGATTTGCAGAGCTAAAACTCAAACACTTCTGGAAAGATGCTGCAGTAAGATCACATGGTGCTACCTAGTCTGGACACTAGCTTATTGGGACTCCCCATCACAAAAAGTTTGCAACTGTGGAAACAAGAAAGCACCTCTGAAAAGTCAAACAGAAGCCACAGAAATCCTGCCTGTACCAGACTGAAAAAAAAATTGTTGTGGTAGATCTTTAGGAGAGATCAATTTCATATTAATGTAGTTAAAAGGAAACCCATGCATTTTTTTTTTAGGACCAAAAAAAAAGATTTAATATTTCAGGTATTTAAAAACAAACTAATTCAATTTAGCTATGCTTCAATTGTTTGAAAGGCTGAATGCCCAAGAGGATGGAAGTTGTGTGGAGCAGAAGCACAGATGGCAACTGTGGTGTCATCTGTGTACAGGATGAGTTTGTCATTGAGAAGAGTAATCATACTGTTCATAAAGATGACAAAGTGGAGGATACCTGCAACAGGGAGTTGGGCTAATTTAACAGAGTTCCACTTCACGACCTGGGGCCTGTTATCTGGGCAGCTACTGAAACATTTAACAGCATTCAGTGAGAAGCCCATGTTCTTAAGAGTCCGAATAAGACTGCTATACAAGACAGTACTGAAACTGTTTGATAAGCCGCTGGTGTTGCTATTTTCTAGCAAAACACACTAGTCATTTCCCTTTTCTCACCACACCCTGCCAACTTTCTGTAACTTAGGAATTCCACAAGCTATGCTAAACCTAAGCACTGACAAGACAGTTGCAATCATGGATATATACCAAATACTGGGAGACGTTCATTACTGGGCCTCTTCAGAATCCTTCATGAAATCATATTGTACTGGGTGATGTACATATAGATTGGGATTTTTCAAACCGTATGGTTTGCCAAGCAGTTATAAACCAAACCAACCAGATAAAGCCACTGCTAGACAATTAACCCACAACTGGATGCCAACATACTCTATAAATATATTATGTCTTGGAACACTGTCAGACAGCCCAAGTGATAAGTTACCAAACACTAGAAAGTACCAAAGCAACAGCACAAACACAATTACAGCCAGCCAGAAGACAATGCACTACATCTCCTTAGATCAAATAATACTCTCCCCATGCATGTTGTAGGCTTGAGTTCAACAAAATGATCCTAGATCTAAACACACAAGCCCCCTTCAGAATAAAAGGTGAGCAAAGCCACTCCATGACAATCCTTAGTGACTAAACAGCTCATGAAACAAAAAGCATAGATCTGCACAAAAAATAAAACAGTTCCTACTTCAGTAGCCTCTAGACAACCAAGAAACCTAACAAAACTTATCAAAGATAAGAAAAACTACTCAGCCAATCAATACACATACAGTAATCATTCACGTGTTCTGGGCCTCAAAACTTAAATCTAGGACAGGACAAGCTACACAGCCAACACCAAACAGACAAACAAAATGAAACTATGGCCAACAAAATTTAAATACCCACTTTATACTGACAATAATCAGTAACCAACCAGGTGACTAATCAAAACTCTTGGCCCCCATCTCCTTCGACATTTCTCCTTCCAAGCTGTCCCCAGATTCCACTAAAACACTCACAAAAATGTTACTGCAACTTCACCCGACAATCTACCTTCTGAATATTTTAGAGGCAGAGGCTACTGCATATCCAGTTTCAGGTCTGACAAATCTATCTGCATCTGAAAATAAACTCTCCTTGCTACAGAAAAAAAAAAAAAAAATCAAAACTATCCAGTGCAAGCAGAAATCACACATCTCCCAAACTATAGACCAATTACAATGCATACATAGCATCAGCTGAGGTAAACTATTACCAGTGCCAGAAAGTCTGCTCTTCAATTTTTCCGTTAGAATGCACTTACTCTTGCACTTCAATTAGCATATTTGACTAGCACCAACAGGCTTTTGTTGCATTTATAGCACACAAGTGCCATCAGCAATAGCTGGTCCTACGCAGTAAGAGCACCAGTACTTGTTAATTATGACCCCCCCCCCTCCAGGTATGATTGCAGGGGCAATTTCTTGTGCTTTATCCTGTTAACCTGCTACACAGACAACCCTCTCCTCCCCACACTCATACATGCGAGAGATGCACTTGTATCACCAAACCGGAAGCTGTGCACGCTCCAAGACCAGACTAGCTGGTCAAGGTGGTCAGCACCTTCAATTCAGTACATGGAACACAGCCCTCCAAAACACCATCACAACCCACACAGAAAAAACAAACATACACCCACCTTCGCTAAGACTCTCAAACATTTACCTAAGCAGAGACCCCCACCCCAGGGCAGAAACTGTCTACCACCACAACGCACCAACCCCAGAACATAGCTCACCACCACAGTGTGCCCCTCATCCTAAGCCATTAAGGTAAATCATAGGAGACTCAATTGTGAGGCACACTAGTGTCCCACTCACTAGGTTGAGCAAGGAAAAGGTAACCGTTATCTATCAGGTGCCAGGATCTGCCACAACATATGCACTTGGGTCACTCCACAACAAGTACAAATTTGTCTCAGTCACTGCCCATATGGGTGTGAACGACCAAACACGTGCCTCCCTGGACTACATGAAAAAAAGATATAGGATGGAACTGATTATGTGGCCAAGACAGGTATGACCCTAGCCCTGAGCAGTATTCTACCACCAGAATGTTACCACAGCTATGAACAGAAAATGCTAGACTTCAACAATTGGCCAAGTTTCTGGTGTCATTCTAAGGGGATCTAGTATCGGTCTGCCTGGGATGACATGATTGGCAGACCTCTATGCTTTACCAGAGATGGCCTGCATCTCACCACTGGGATTCCAGCTACTGGCCAAGGCTTTTGCCACTCAATGTATTTTTTAGGCAGTGTTCCAAAGACAAAAATTCCATCGCTACAAACAAATGGAATTTGAGGGTTATGCTGCTCAATGCTAGAAGTCTAAATCTCAAGATGCACTCACTTGAAGCTCTCCTCAAAATGGAGAATGTCAGTATCTGTGCTGTAACGGAGACCTGGTTTTAAAGAGGCAGAAAGCACCCCTGCGCTCCCAGGCTACAACTCATTCCATACCTTTTGGTCTCAGAATACGGCCAGAAGCTCCAAAGGCAGTAGTAGCTCCAGATTCATAAAGGACACGCACACCTCTAGACTGGTAGCCTAGCATAATGCATCAGAGATATGTCAAGTACAACTAACACTGGGTAAGACAGTGATACAAGTCAGCCTGCTACAGAACCCCAACCATGTCCCTAGACTCACTCCAAGTTCCTAAGCACCCTGGAATCTATCAAGGTCCAACCCAATACGCACACTGCGTGACCAACTACCCTTCCATCAACTGGGAAAACTATTCAAGTACCAATGTACAGGCCCAACACTTCGTTGAATTTATCAATTTCAACACCCTGGGCCAGCTCATTCTGACCCCCACTATGTGTATAAAGTTTCATTTTGCTAATACTTCCTGTGTGGTTCTGAAAAATATAGTATGCACAAGACAATTTTTCCAGTACAAATGTTCATCTAAAACTGTTTTATCACAGTGTAGAGAGTCTAAGCTAATGTATAACCACATGTATTATGTTAAGATAACGTGCTGCGGTAGCGTTGTCACCTCACAGTTAGACTTTGCCCATTCAATTCTCAGAGCATCTTGTGTGTGGCGACATGTGTGAATGGGTGTTCCTTCGTTGAAGGTTGTGCATTAGGCCTGGCAAGCCAGCACGTCAAAATCTACTGCCAATCATTAGCAGACCGGAGTTCCGCTGTGGCGACCCCAAACCAGGAAAAGCCGAAAGAAACAAACAAATTATGTTAATATAACATTGGAATGTGGGAGTTTAGCATAAATCAAAATATTTCCAAACTACAGGAGCCCAATAATTTAATATATTGCCAAGAGTTTTCCATTCTTCCTGCATGATTAGAAATGTCAAAGATTGTTCTAATTTTTCCAAACTATTATAAACTAGAGCTCTACTGGCATCTGGTCACCAATCACACTTGCAGCCCACTGGTCTCCTAAAAGAAAAGCAATGTCTAGCCAATCATGATAGTAAAAGTAAATGCTTGAAAAGGGGCAGTGAGGTAAAAGGCTTACAGTATCCTGATGGAGTCTAGTTTCTGTAACATTGAGTTGTTGCCCGACAGTACACAAAGAAAAATACTTAAAAGTATATTAATAAAATGAATCCGTACCAGCTCTAGCAGTGGCGAACCAGCTAGTTGGAAAGGCATGTGTAAATGCACTACTAAAACATTACAGTTGTGTAAAATCTTACTACAACAGTAGATGTCCTTGCCTTCACCACTGCAGTATTCATTACAAATGCGATTCCCTGCCGTGAAGCCCACCATCCAGCCAGTTTACCAAAGTCTACCATTGCTTTAAGGTACGCTGAATGTCACCTACATACCCCTTGTGTAGTGTAGGGCATAAGGGCAACGTTCAGGCCTACCATCCTCACAACTGATGGCCCCAATTGGAAAAGCAGTCCAATTAAAGCCAAGGAGAACCTGCACATTCAGGAAGGAAGAGAGGAAGGGCAGGAAATACATAAAGAAACCTTCCAAGAAAATGAGAGGGTATCCACTTTCCATACCAGAGGACCTGGGACTCTGGCACAAAACAGAGGAGTCTATTCAGAGGGGGAGGCAAAGAGATCTACCACTCTGGTGAACAATGTCCAGAAACGCATCCTTGTGAAGCATCCATTCGTGGGATTGAGTGAAGGACCTGCTCAGATTGTCTGCCACAATGTTCCAATCTGAAAGAATATAAACTGCCTGAAAAGTCACTTGATAATTGACAGCCAGACCCCATACCAGAAGTGCCAGCCAGCAAAGATGGCAAGATCTTGTACCCCCATTTGCTGATATACCACACAACTGTGGTATTGTCTTTGAATACCTTGAGACCCCAGAAAGGAGGATGAAAGGCCTGAAGAGCCAGCATAAGAGATATCTCTGATACTGATATGCTCCCATCTGCTGACGAAGCAACCACATTCCCTGAACCCTCAGGGAGCCAAACGTTGCACCCCATCCCACATGTGAAGTGTGAACAGATCCTGAGGGAAGAGTTTGAAAAGGGACCCCTGGATTCAGACAACTGCTGAATCCACACAGAAATTTTCTTGAGCCACACAGACTTCAGAAACCACTGGAACTTCATGTGGAGTTTAGCCACAGGGAGCATCAGAATGGTGGAAGCCAAACTCACTGGCTGTAATGGGGGCCAGGGGAATAAAAGTTTGAAAGAAAGAAATCAGAGTTAAGGTCTTTGGAGGAGGCAGGAATGCCATCATTGGCACAGTGTGAATCCTGCAAATCAGAAAGACAGGACCCTGAGAAGGAGTAAGTGAAGACTTTTTCAAGTTTGTCATGAACCGAGAAATGGTAAAATGAAGATTTTGCAAAAGGATGTCTGGAGAGAATGCCTGAATCAGGTCATCCAAATAAGGAAAGATTTGGATCTCCTGAAGCCTGCAAAAGGCAATCACAGGAACGAGGCATTTAGTGAATACCCTTGGGGCAGCAGAAAGGTCAAAGTGCAAAGCACAGAACTGAAAATGCCAGGAAGCAGAGAAATACAAAAATCTCCTGAAAGAGGATGGCTCAGAATATGGAGAGAAGCATCCTTGAGATCCAAACACACCAGAAAGGCTTGAGGTAGCAAGAGACGAAAAAGAGACTTCTGAAAGGAAAGTACCTTCAGAAAGTTTAGATGTGAGAGGTCTAGAATAGATCTCAAAGTATCTTTTCTAGGCACTAGAAAAATTCTTAAATAAAACCCCTTTCCCCTTTTGGGACTCTTGTCACCTCCTGAATAGTACTCCCAAGACAGAGGTCCAAGAACCTCTGGGGAAAAAAAGGAAGTTGTTCCTGGGGAGGCTGAAGAATGCCCATAAAAAGGAGAGCAGGAAATCCAGATCATGAAGTACCCTGCCAAATGATTGACAGAACCCAAGAATCTTGGGTGATTTGAAGCCAAACAGGAAGAGAAAGAGAAAGGCGAAGAGAAAGAGGAATGTGGCTGGGAACAAGTGGATAGTCAGACAGCACCTTGTTTGTCAGGAATGGAAGGATTTAGAATCCCTGCTGTTTAAGTAGTCTTAGCAGGAGGAGTCCTTTTACCACCCTTTTTACCTTTAGGAGGACAAGGTTGCCTACGAACAAACGCGGGCTTAGAAGGGTAGTTTTGCTGAAATTTAGGCACAGAAAGAACAAAGATATGTTTAAGCTACTGTAAAGCCTTCCCCATGTCATGGAGACTTAAATAAACCAGCAGCCACTTCCCCAAACAAAAAAGATTATCCAGAGGTGTACCCATCAACTTGGCCTGAATATCATTATCGGGTAAAGGTTGAAGCCTAAGCCATGAATACCTCTGCAGTACTGAACTAAAAGCAGCAGCCCTAGAAGAGGCATCTGCTGCATCATAACTACGTTTGACAGCATGACAAATGACCGGAGAGGAAGTCTCAGTCTGGAAGATCAGAAAAAAGCTGACAAGCCTAAGAAAGAAGAGCAAGCACATACCTAGAGATATGGGTCTGATAACAGCCCTAAAAGCGAAGGTAGCCGAAATATAAACTTTCCTACCAAGCCTATCCATGGTTCTAATGTCCTTAGGTAGCAACTTGGATGAAGGAACCAATTGAGACTGCTTATCAAAAGGCTACAGACACCAGAGGGGTCAGCAGCAGGACATTTAAACAAAAAGGAACAATCCTAAGGCACCCTATAAAATCTCAGACTTCTTGTGAGCAGGGGGCAGAGAATTTGGCACTTTAGAGGCAATGGAAAAACATCCAATAAAGCAGCCAAGACAGAAGGAATAGCTGCAGGTTTAGGAGATTACATCTGCAGTAACTTATAGTACCGCTTAGATATCTGAAACTTGGGCACAATCCCACTTAAAATTCCATCATCCTAGAGATGGTGTCCACAAGGGAAATTTCCTCAGAAGGATTATCTAGAGTATGAGTCGCCCTCCTCAGACCCATAGTCTAAAGAAGGAATCTAGGTAGAATAAGCAAGAGATTCATCAGAATCCAACTCTTCCTCAGAAGAGTTAAATTCTCTGGGCCTTTTAGGGGAAGAAAGAACCAAAACCCCATTGAGGAGGCCTTAACAACAGTAAAGCATTAAATAACTGTGTGTAAAGGCCTGCCACTCACTTTGTGGATCCCTAGGAGCAGAAGAAACAGGATTAGTTTTTGTTTTCTTTTTAACAGGACGTTTGCCCTAGAAACTAGAGAAGGCCCTGAGGCAGGATGGTATTCTACACTTGTATTAGGAACTTCTTCCCCAAAGAGAAACTGCACAACCCCTCTAGACCCCTCAACCGTGATTCCCCCTCAATGCCCACAATGGACACCTGCAAAGCCTTGTCGGATGTGCTGCCCACCAGATCCTCACTGGCCTCGAACTCAGAGCCGGTAGAGGAATCTGACAATACAACCAGGCAAGTCTCTGGGTTTGTAATAACCTCGGGAGAACTCCCAGCAGAAGATTCCATCATACCTTATGCACCTTCTTTCCTGACAGCTGACCCTTGGGGCAAGACGTTCCATCCACAGTATCTTTAGCAAGAAGCTTAAGATTATGGTTTTCAAGGTACAATGAAAGGGAAGAAAGCCTACTATGAAGAGTTTTAGGGACAAACCCCTGACAAGTTGAACAAAGACATGGTCTAGGCAAAAAAAAAAAAAAAAAAAAAAAAAAAAGGACTTATCGTGACGGTGTTTATGGGGAATCAGGTCTCCCAGTCTGGCATTTACCTTTCCTGGATGACATTAACCCCCCCCCCCAAACAGTACAAAAATCAGTATGAACAAAAATCCCAACTGGGTAGTTATTTGCAACAGTGAGGACTTCAGCAAACAGGGGTAATCACTGAAATGCCAAACAGAAAAATGAATGGAGTTCACAGACCAACTGTTAAAAAAGCATTCGGACTGGTGGCAAAGTTCTGAGGGTGGTACACCTGAATGTCACCTTTATGCCCCAAGCTACGCAAGGGGTGTGTAGGTGATGTTCAGAGTACCTTAAAGCAACTACAGACTTTGGTAAACTGGCCAGACGGTGGGTTTCACGGCAGGGAATCCCATCTAATGGGTACTACAGCAGTAAATGTAAGGACATCTACTGTTCCAGTTATAGACCATGCCAGAAAATCTCAGCACTGAGAATACAGATCCAAAAAAAGAAAAAAAAAAGAGAGTCCAACAAAGTGATTCTACTGTGTGGTGGTGACAGAAGTATACAGACAACTATCCTTCAATTCTTCACTGAATTGGTCATTGACTGATGAATTGTGGAAAAATCTCTACAAGCATAAATTAGTATGGATTTTTTTTTAACAAGCCGCTTAAGTGTAAATACTCTAGAACTGTCTATTCAGTTATTTCATAAAGATGAATTTTAGTTGCTTAAAGCAAAGTGATAAATCAGACTTTTCTAATCATAATGCAAAAACGAGCTACTGTGTGGAAAAATATGTCAGGGTATTTTCATTACATGCTGCATGAACCTGCAATTCCCCCATTTTCCACTGTAGTAGTCCCTGTACATGTCATCACATAGCAGGGTAAACAAAACGTTCAAACTAAACTAGTTTGATATTTCCGATTTGCCATATCAATTTGATGCTCTCAAAAATCTATAAATCCTAAGATAATGCTGATTAAAGGAAAAAATACAGCTATAGACACAGTCTTTAAACACTTCATCTCTTCATTAAATCTTGTACATGCTTTAAAGGTAGAAGTAGATGTGTCAATTGAAACAGGATTATGGCTCTTCCTCATCTTCAACCCCAAAAAAAAAAAAAAAAAAAAAAGTTGCATCACAGATCAAAACTTACATTTCCCGGATCTTGTGATAACACAAAGCAATTCTAGCTGAACATTTGTGCTGGAAAATGAGCTATTCACATGTACTATATTTTTTCAAAACTACACACTGCATAGCAAGTACAAGCAAAATTACACAATACAAAATGGAGTAGGGGAAAACATTTTATATTTATATAACAGCCATCAATTCCCCCTTTTAAGTCTGTTACATAAACTTCATCATTTACTAGTTTAACTTATTAAAACTGAAGCAAACATTGGAGCACAGCAAACCTTTAACATTAAAAAAAAACACGAACCCCATAACCCCAAAGTATTATAAATAAAAAAATGCAATGATTGCTCTCAGCCTGTGAACAAACTACCCAACCATTTAAATCAGTAATCATCATAGGTCGTGCAACTTCCACCTTTTGTTTTAACTTAAACATTTTTAATAGACTCACTTATCTGGGATACAAGTGCAACATTCAGATTCAGTTACACATTATGTACACTCTTCACCGCCAATAAGAAATCCAAGGTCACTCTGTTTTATAGCATCGCTGCTGTGATAGCTGTAGTAGCACAAAATGTAGCACTGGCTAACGCTCACATTAACTTAAGTTTCCAGACAACTAACTGCTCTATCCCAAGGAAATACACCCGCTTCCAAAATCACTATTTCCCAGATCCACGTTTTACATTTCTAACCTTACTTCCCACTGCCTATAGCCCATGTTTAATCTAGCAGTTTCCACTTGCTTTATGAGATATCAAATTCCAGCTATACAGACAAGTTCCTGACCAGTCTGCTGGAAACCCTTAATAGGCTTTAGAGAGTATATATTTTGTATGTGGAACTGTTACTCTGATAAACCTTGTGATGGATTACTATAGTTTTGTGCAAAAAAATACTTTGTGAACCGCTTATTGTTCAGTTATATACTTGATCCATTCACCTGAGGAACCCCAACTTACTGCCCATCCCTAGGTAACCATACTGTCATGACCTGCTCCAATATAAGCAAACCATGCAGTTATCCCAATCAGAGTAGGTGCAGGCTTTTGTTACTTTGTCACTTGCAGATCTTCCTGATACAGCCTTATTAGTATGAATAAGTGTAGGACATTGTTATATTGCACTGGCTTATAAATCAGACATTTTACTTTCATTTGATATAGGCAGATTTATGTCCATGTACCACTTGAATAGCCTCCATGAGATTACATGGGTATGGTACTAGTGGTACCCCTCCCCATGATGTTGGGCTATGAACACACTCAAGTAATTTTTAATTTTTAATATTCTAATAGGCATAGTGCACAGCAAGGAACTGTGGGACCCAGTATTCTGCACTGATGGCCTTTTGTCTTGCTGTTTTTTTTGGACCATTTTTAACTTAAATGGACTGGCTAGAATAACTTGCTGCACATACCACAATAACACGACAAACGCTAACATAAAAAGGCAGCTGAATGTTTGAAGCTGATAGTTGTTACAACTTGAAACAACGATCCATAACCATGCAATATAAAACCGACTTGCAGTATCAAAACATTGAGAGGTTTTTCATTTGTTACTCTTTCCTTTAGCAAGTTTCTTGAGCTGATGCTTCGTTTTCTAAAACCAAAAAATAAAAGCAGTATAATCAGTGACTAGCATTTACTGCCGATTTAATAACTTTACACTGACCTAGGTGCACGGTTTTATCTTAAATTGATTTTTCTTATTTTCTGTTCTAACGATGCACTCTTAATAGTCCCAACTGTTAAACAAATGACCTTCCCAGCTACTGTCCCACGTGCTCAACTGAAAACATTTTAAGCATTACTCTCTGCCCTGGCTGAAACTGTACAGTAAGTTCTGGTGATAATTTAATATGCTTCTTTGCAGCAAAGAAGTTGATTTCTGTAGAGCATACATTATGCTGTGCTACTGTAACTTCAGGACTAAAAACTGGTACATTTGGGGTCAAATGAAAAATGCACTGCCATCTGCCTGCCTGTCATCAGCCCAGAAGGTGTAATACTTGGTATTAAAAGACAGAGGTGCTCTTACTCCTAAAAGAGCATCTGGTAAATGTTGGACCCAGTTGGTTCCCTTTTTCAGATGGGCTTTTTTTAAGCCTTTAATAGTTCTGTTCATTCTTTCTACAATTCCATTTGACAAAGGATGGTATGGCACTGCTGGATCTCCAGACTGCACATCTCATTCAGGAGTCGACAGGTGAATTGTGGACCATTATCGGATTCCATGTGTCCGCAGTGCTGACAATGAGTTGTTTTGCTCAGGAACACTTCAACCAAGAAGCATCATTTCCCTCATAGGAGGCCACAATCCTGCATATTCTGCGCACTGTACCCACTCACAGCAGCAGAGACAAGAGACTGGAGTGATTAAGCATCATTTTTCTGCATTTTCTTGCTGCCTTTAGCTAATTCTGCCTAAAGCACCCGATTTTTTTTTTTTTTTTTTTTTTTAGAGTTTGTGATTTAAAAAGCTCGCTTCAGCTACATATTGTACTTATTTTACTGCCCGCACGTCATTTTTGCGTTAAAATTACCTGTTTAACTGCTGTAGGCTACACACTCAAGTGTGATAGCCATTTCTGTGCATTTAAAGTGTTTGATTGTATCCGCTTTATTTTCTGAAAGAAACAGACTGACAGACATACATACATACCCTTGTTTTATCACCTTTCTAAGCTAGTATAGTCCAGTTTTCTGGTTAGTGCTGAATTCAGGGCTGTGTTACAAGTTTGTGTTTGCCCATACCTTACTTGGATAGAAGGAAGTTTCTCTGTTCACTTGTGAGCGAGGGGAGCTTTGAGCAGCCCATCTGTTCCTGGAGGAGTGGTTTCAGCCTAGAAATTAGTAGTTTATTGGCCATTTTGGGCTAATTTCTTTTTCATTTCTCAGGTATAAAACCTGCATTTGCATGGTTTTGTGCACCAATCAGCACCGGTTAGCTGGGGTATAAGTATTCCCAGCTCCACAAAGTCTACTCTTCAATTTTTTCCCTTGGAACTAGACAAACTTTCAACTTAAGCACTCAAACCGTTCACTTCTCAGCCCGGCACTTGCTCAAAACTTATAGCAAGCACTAATAAACCTTATCACTAGACCCCCTTATACTGTAAAGAAGGACGAGGCTCTCTATTAGACCTTAACCATCAGTAAAAAACAGTTCACTGTACCCATCTACACATGTCCAAAGGGCAGTTTCAGGTGTACTCTCCAGTCCAACTGGTGAATCTGGGCATTTTGAGGCAATGTTACAACTGCCTCATATACACAAAAAAAAACCCTTGTGCATGCGAGAGATGCAATTATACAGCCAAACTTTAGGCTAAGCTCTCTTAACCAAAGACTGGACCAGGCAGTCAAGAGAAGGGAATTACTTGCATCACACCACCCAGTCTCAGACCTATGAAACCAACACCGGCAAAAAACACAAATACACAAACATACTCGGAGGCTCTAAATAAAAATCTGTGAAAGCAACAGACATCCAAGCAACCTCCACCCCCCCCCCCAAACACAAACCATGAAACACATACTTCACAAAGCCAGTATGCCATGCAATCACAGCCCTCAAGGCAAAATAACATACCCAATACACTAGTAATAGGTGACTATAGTCAGGCACACAGACGTCCCACTCACTAGGCTGAACAAGGAGATGGCTACTGTTAGCTGCCGGTTGGGTGCTAGGATCCACCATAACAAGCATTCAGGTCACTCCAGAACAAGTACAAATACGACTCTGTCACTGTCCATGTTGGTGTGAATGACCTGAGCCGTACCTCCCTGGACTACATGAAAAGAGACATGGAGGGGCTTTCTGATCACGTAGCCCAGGCCAGTATGACCCAGAGTAGCATTCTGCCCTCACCAAGGATGATACCACGGTATAAAGAAAAAAATCAATTTCAACAATTGGCTAAGCTTCTGGTGTCATTCAAAGGGGATCCAGTATCTGTCAGCCTGGAATGACATGCTCGACAAGTCACGCCGCTTCTCTAGGGACGGCTTGCACCTGTCACCCTTAGGCTTTAGAATACTGGCAAAGGCTCTTGCCATCCCCATGGTGCCTTTCTTAGGCAAGTCTCAAAAGACAAATCAACTGCTATAAATAGCACAAGTAAAAAACTGAGGGTAATGCTACTCAATGCCAGAAGTCTAAACCACAAAAAGTGCCACTCTAGGCACTCCTCAGTATGGAGAAAATCTATATATGTGCAGTAACAGAAACCTGCTTTAAGGCTCCAGAGAGCACCCCTGCACTACCAGGCTACAACTCGTACCATACATTTCGGCCACAACACCCAGACCGAAATACAAAAAGGTGGGGGCGTATCCATATTCATCAAGGATACCCACACCTCCAGGTTAGTGGCACAGCATGATGCTTCAGAGATCCACGTGCAACAGGCAAAACTGCAATCCAAATTGTAGCTCGCTACTGATCACCCACCATGTCCCAGGACCCTCATTCTGCATTTCTGGAAACAAAGGTCCTACCAAACACCCTGATATTGGGTGATTTCAATTACCCAAACATTAACTGGGAGAACTACTCAAGTACTAACTCCCTTGCCCAACATTTCCTGTAATTTATAAACTCAATGCCCTGGATCAACTGGTCAACACCCCCACCAGAGGTGACAACATATCTGACCTGGTCATCACCAACATGGGCAATCGGTGTTCCACAATGGAGGTCAACCCCTCGCTGGTTAGATCTGACCATAAACTAATCACTCTAGAGATCCACATTCCACCCCCACCCTCGGTCAAAGAAACCACCATGAAAAATGTTTCAAAAGCAAACTTCACGTTACTTAAGACAGAGGTGGAAAGTTTCAAAGTCCACATGCTAAAGGACAATGCTGTCCAAGCTGCAAAATCCTTTACAAATACTCTACGGGCACCTACAAGAATGCATGGATCGTGCTATCCAAAGCAAAACCAAAACTCACTCCTCCAAGAAAAGGAAACCAGTCTGATGGACCCCTGCCATAAACAAGCTATACAATAGGAGAAGGTAACTTGTACAGAAGAGTAAAATCCCAAGAAGGGAAGACATCCCTGATCAGTATCAGCAAGAAACTACAATCCCTCAAAATCATCCAAGGCTAGCTTCGAAAGAAAATTGCCAAGCACTCCAAAGATAACCACAAGCCATTATTTAGCTATGTCAATAATCTAAGTGGCAATTCTCAGATCTGCTCGGAGTTAGTGCAGAATGGCACAAAATACACTGGATAGATATCCCCCAACATCCTGGCAGACAGGTTCAGTGCAAACATCCCCCCCCTCACCCCCAAAAGGGTCCATAACCATACCAGAAGAATGTAGTGCCCCTGAAATCACAGACACTCAGGTTAAAACAGCCCTCTCCAAAGCCAAAAACACAGCATCAATGGGACCGGACGGTGTCCCAGTCTGCATCCTACACGAGCTCAAAGATAAAACTAACCCCTCACCTAAACACACTTGTTCAAACTCAGCCTCTCCACAGGCTAAGTGCCCATAGAGTGGCACACAGCAACAGTTATTCCGCTCCACAAAGGCGGAGCCACAACAGACCCCGGGAACTATCGCCCTATAAGCCCGACTACCTTTGTCTGCAAGGCTATGGAGCGCATCATGGATCTCTAACACTGGACCCTACCCAGTTCGGCTTTGTTAGGAGCAGATCATGCCTTCCAAACCTGGTGGACTTGAGACAGTTACCAAGGCTATAGATGAGGGAAAGGTGGTCCGCACAGCCTACCTAGTCCTTGCAAAGGCCTTCGACACCATTCCCCATTCGGGTATTATAGACAAGCTCACCAGCCTGAACATAACCACCTACATCACGAGATGGGTTGCCAAGGAGCTCACGGACAGAACACACATGGTTAGAGTTGCAAGAGCTAGTTCTAACTCTAAACCAGTTTTGAAGTGGCATTCCCCAGGGCTCAGTCCTAAGACCCCTCCTGTTTGGCATATACTTCTCAGAGGTACAGGCAAGCACGGGACTATGGCTGACCAAGTTTGCAGATTACTACAAACTAGGGGCTATAACTGACTCTCCGGCTGACACAGACATCCTCCAAAAGGGTCTCACAGAGATATCTGGTGTCAAAACCATGCCCTCAAGCTAAATACCAAAAAGTGCATAGTCATCCCCTTTGGAAAAACATAGTACCCACAAACTACCACATGGGTGGTAGCACCCTAAATACAGAAGACGTAATAAGGGATCTGGGGACCCAAGTAGATAGTAACCTCTCTTGACAATCACATTGCCAAAAGTGGTTAGAAAATCCTATGTGGCCCACCTAATCACAAAAGGGCTTGCATCCCGATAGAGAGAGGTCACTGTGCCCTCTACGCATCACTCATCAGACCCATCATAGAGTACAACACCCCATTTGGGATGTACCTTACAAGACACCTGCAACAGCTAGAAAGACCACAGATGTACCTCACCAAGAGGATCACTGGCCTCAAACAGATGCCCTATGCAGCTCAACTGAAGAAACTCCAGCTGTACTGTGCTGCATACTGCCTACTTAGAGGTGATATACAAGGCCATGTCCAACCCAGAATTGATGGACATCTTCCACCTATAGAAAACCATATCCCCTCGAGCCACATGCTCTAGGGATCTAAACCTCACCACAACAATAAATAGGATGTGCTGGAGGGATAGATTCCTGTCCCAGAGACTTCCCGTGCTCTGGAACAGGATTCCAATCTACATTAGGCAGAGCTCCTCACTAACCCTCTTCAAGAGAAGCCTTAACGAGTGGATGGGAAACAGAAAGTATACCCCAGGGATCACTTCAATGGCTCTGCTGGACAGAGGCACAGGGAATTAATCTAAGGGGGCAGCGAAGGCAAACAGTTTCTGGCTAAGCTTATAAATGCCTTCTGGCAGACAGGTTCATAGGTAGGTTACTAGGCTATGGTACATATCACCCTTAGAAGGGTGAACCATCAGGTTCCTGAGACAGTTGCTTGAGCAATACAGCATTTGTCTATTTGCTTGCTACAAACTGTTGCAATGCCTGTGGGCTTGAATCTAGTTACAAAAGATCCAAACAGTAATGTAAAACATTACTCAATTTCAGCAGGTAACAGCAATGCTCCTTGAAAGCCACCTGCAAATTTCCAAATAAGTTCGGGTATGCAGGTAAGCCCCTCCCAAATTTATATAAACATCATTCTAGAATCACATCAGTGGTACAAGGGAAAAATCACCCTTAAAAAGTGTACAGCAGAATTTAACATCCATCCCACTGTGCCCACATTGTTAGGCTTTGATCTGCATTAAAAGGTGAGTCTGACCAATTGAGTTTGAGTGACTAGAACCTGGCCAGCTTGTCCTCCATTACCTGTACTGTAACTGTGCTTGAATCATGTATATAAATGGTGCTCAGATTGCAGCCATTTCCAATGCCAACTCTCTCTAAAAGGACATCCATGTACAAAGCCAGTCATAAGAGGGGTGCAGGAGCCTGCAAAATATATTGGTATACAGCAAGGGTTTGCCAAAAATTACATCATGTTACACTATAGCAAGCTGCACATACCTGAACATGCATTTTTTTCTGCAAATGTCACTCTACATTTCTGTTTACAGGAAAGTTTCGATCGAAAGTAGTCAATACCTTTGTCTTAATTTAACCTTCATGACGATTCAGCAAGAATCAAGACAACCTCGACTAGAACAGCAATAGAGACACCCCTGGAGCAAAGCCTGGGGGTGGTATTCATTGGTGAGCTCCTGGTGGCAGGGTGTCTCACTTAACCTAGTCTGACAACTTGAAACAAAAATCTGCATTACAGCCTCTGTAGGACCACTTGTGCAAAGAGTAGAGGTAATGTGATATGTCTGTCATAGGTTGGTACTAGGCTATCGGCCCTAGGGCCCATACAAGCCTAGCCAAAAAATGTACCCTGGCTTTCGCCACCCAAGAAAGTTATTTTCCTGTGCCCCTGTCGAGCAGAGCCACAGAAGTGATTCCCGGGGTGAATTTCCCATTTCCCATCCAATCATCAAGATTTTTCATGAAGAATGCTAATGAGGAGCTCTGTTTGACATAGATAGGTAGTCTGTTCCAGAGTATGGGAAGTCTCTGGGACAGGAATCTATCCCTCCAGCATGTTCCGTTTATTGTGGTGACAAGGTTTAGGTCCCTAGAGCGTGTAGCTCGGAGGGATTGGGATTTCTTTAAGTGGAGCATGTCCAACAGCTCTGGGTTTGACATAGCTTTGTATGTTAGGCAGAGATCGCCCCTGAGTAGGCGATATGCGATGGAGTAAAGCTGTAGTTTTTTGAGACTGTCTGCATAGGGCATCTGTTTGAGGCCAGTAATCCTCTTTGTGAGGTATTTCTGTGGTCTTTCCAGTTGTAGATGTCTTGTGAGGTACATACCAAAAAGGGGCGTTGTACTCTATAATGGGTCTAATGAATGACGAGTAGAGGGGAACAATGACCTCTTTTTCTGGATGAGAATCCTTTTGTGATGAGATGAGCCACGTAGGATTTCCTGACCACTGTGGCGATGTGATTATCAAAGGAGAGACTACTGTCCATCTGTGTCTCAAGGTCTCATCACATTTTCGGCATTAAGTAGACTACCAGCGATGTGGTAGTTCATGGGTACAGAGTTTTTACCAAAGGGGATGACCATACACTTTTTGGCATTCAGCTTCAGGCCATGGCTTTGACACCAGGTATCTGTCTCAGTGAGGCCCTTTTGTAGTTTGTCCACATTGTTAGGAGTTTCGATTATGGCTCCTAATTTGCAGTAATCTGCAAACTTTGTTAGCCAAAGACCTTCCGTGTTGGCCTGCACCTCAGAGAAGTAGATACCAAAACAGGAGAGGACCCAGGACTGAACCCCGTGGTACTCCACTTGTCACTGGTCTGATGTCAGATTTGGAATCTGCTACTTTCACAGTGTGGGTTCGGTCCGTGAGCCAGTTGGCAACCCATCTTGTGACACAGGGATTTATACCTAGTTTAGTGTCAAACTGTAGTAACTCATTACACTGGAAACTAGCTCTTGGGATGTGAAACTCCCACCTCAAAAGGGTACAGGTTTTTATTTCCCTTTAAAGTGAATTCAAAATAAAGTTGTTGCACTGAAAAGGACTGAAAACACAAGTCTATGTGAAGTGTGTGTATATGTGGGGGGGCAAGCTTCCCCATACCCCCTGCACATCTTTAACCAATACAAGTTGCTCTGTAGTCACACAACCTCAGGGTCAGTTAAACTTTCCACACTGAAATCAGCTTTCTGAAGCAGGACAAAACTCCAGCTGTAACCTACACAACTGGTATCAGCTACCATGGTGCAGAGAAGCCAACAAGGACTAGGGGTGGGAAGTCAGCACTGGCTTAACCCATCCTGGGGGGAGATTAACAACTAAGAGTTAAAGGTGCATGGCATATAGCAAATGGGCAGGGATGCATGCTTGACTATACCAGACTACATCTGCACGGAAGCTATCATGGAACATGTCTGGGGAAAAAAAAAAAAAAAAAAAAAAACACAATGGCCTTGTATCTGTAAGTACACACATCAAATGCCTGGGGGGGTTAAGGCCAGAAAAGGGCAGTCTCAAAAACTGTTAAATGGTCATGAAGAGAACAGATGCAGCAGTCTGCAAAGTAAGGTTCAACTGTGGGAGGAGTTTGGGTGTTGGCAGTATCATTTTAAGGGTAAGAAAGTCGGGTGAGACAAATTTAGAGGAAAATAAAACACACGTGAAGGCAATCAAGCTGGTTAAAAACTGAGGGAAACAACCCTCGCTTCCTCTATTAGAAAGCACATGGTCATGTGACCTCTCTATCTCTCCACACCGACAGTGTATGAGCACACATACGCTCATTCACTCTATCAGCCAACACCCCCCACTTGCTCTTACGCTGTATACAAATACATTTTAAGAACATATTTTTGGATCACTTTTCCTTCACATTCCAAATACATAATACATGAACTTTTCAGTCTTAGATTTTGTAGCAGGTTTAGTAAAGATCTGCAACCATGTCCGTTGTCAGGCAATATTTTGTTATAATCAAGTGCTGACCTAACAAAATGATTCTTAATGTCCACATGTTTACATCTGTCAGCTTACTGGATTCTTCGACAAATCGATTGCTCCTTGATTGTCCTCAAATATTGTTACTGGCACACACTTGCACTCTCCATCCATTCCACTCAACAGCTGCACAAGGTACAGACTCTCCTGTGTTGTCGCTGCCAATGCCATGTACTCTGCCTCACATGTAGATAAAGTGACCGTTTGTTGATTCTTTGATTTCCACGAAATAATAGGCCCGTCTCTAATGAGGCTAAACCAATAACCTGTTGTACTACATCTATAGTTTTGATCTGTTGCCCAGTCTGCATCACTGTATGCTATAAGCTGAAGTTACCCTTCACTTTTCTTCTAACACAGCTCTCTGTTCAATGTACCTTTTAAGTATCTTAACACGTTTGGCTAGTGTTAAGTGAGATTCACTCAGTTGTGACAAATTGTTTAAGTTTACTTACAGCCCAGCTAAGATCAGGTCTCACGCTTGTCATAACATATCAAACTATCCACCAGCTCACGATATTTTCTTGGATCTGTAGATTCATTGTCATATTCGTAGTTTTTTTTGTTCAGAAGGGGAACTTCTTACTTTACAATTAGACATGCCAAATAATTTTTGTGATGTACCTCTACTTCACCACTATTCTGGGTAAAAATCAATGCCTAGAAAATGTCTTAGCTTTCCCAGATCTTTCATTTTAAATTTGGCTTTGAGCATTTCCTTTACCTAGTTTACAGATTCATTGTCACTAGCTGCAATAATGAGAGTCGACCCATATAATTAGGACTGTTCTCAGCTTGTCTAGTGTATACAGTGGTTTGCAGGGTTTTGGATAAAACTATTTTCACAAAGATAGTCATGCAACATTTTGTTCCAGTTACGCCCGGACTGTTTCAATCCGTATAATGACTTACTCAGTTTACAAACCAATTTCATCATTTGATTTCTTTTCAAAACCTTCAGGTTGCTCTATGTACACCTCAGTCAATAGGATCATTTGATTTATTTTCAAAACCTTCAGGTACACCTCAGTCAATAAGAGCATGTAAATAAGCTATTTGCACATCCATCTGGTGCAATTCTAAATCGTACTGAGCTGCCATCTGCATTAGACTTTGTACAGATGTCATACTTGCAGTTAGTGCAAATGTTTCATTGCAATCTATACCAGCGACTTGTAGCCTTTAGCCACATATCTAGCTTTGTAAGTCTCAGCATTATCTGCATGGTCTTTTATAGTGAAAACCCACCTACCCCCCACTGCGTTTTTATCTTCCAGCAGTATGGTGAGTGTAAACGTGTTATTTTCCTTTAAAGACTTAAGTTCCTCCTTCATAGCTTTGACCCACTTTTCTGAGTTAGATGAAGTTATGGCTTCTTCAAAGCTCTGTGGTGTGTTGCACATTAGTCTGTAACAATAGTTCAACATTAACTGTCACAAGTCATTTTTAACTTTACACTCAATCCTTCAAATATGCATGTGGTTCTCTCTTTTAGAGTAGTGTGCATCTGCCTTTCCTCTTCTTGCCTTATTTTTTGTCTCTCCATTTATTAAAGATTCAGTGTGATTCACTTGTATTTCTTGTGATTCGACTGTCAGCTTTTGATTCTGACTTAACATGCACACTTCTGGTATTCAAATCTTTATCTGTCACTTCTGGGTCTGTCTGAATCTGGCATTCAGCTACATTCTTAGTAATGAACTTTACTAACCTGTGTTAAAGGACCCTTCCGGCGTCAGGATAATAGACCAAATATGATGGGCTGTTTTTATCATATCTGACAAAAATCCCCTTATCACATCTTGGGTCTAACTTCTTTTATCTTGTCTGTATGCATAACACACAGATTCAAATTCTCTCATCCTTGAAAGATCAGGTTTCTTTCCTGTTAGTATGAAGAATGGGGTCTGCCCCACACGCCTGTTATAACATCTGCTGCTGCGAATAAAGGCAGCAGTCATTACTGCATATGCCCACAACTCTTTAGGTAAGTCACACTATCAACATACACTTTGCCATTTCAAAGTGTTCTCCAGTTTCTCTGCTGTCCCATTTTGATGTGGTGAGTAAGGTGCGAATGTTTCGTGTCTTATAACACTTTTTACTCAATAGTGACTGAAAGTCTTTCGACATGAACGCAGTACCATTATCTGATCTGACACTTTACTTGGGCTGAATCTGCAATAAACTATTCAGTCGCCTTGACTATCACTCTTGGCTTTCAGAAAGTAAACAAATTACACCCTCATTGTCATCAGTAAATGCTAAAGTGTACTTAAAGCCATCTTTTGCTACTGGCTCAATTGGGCCTGCTAAATCAGTATGGACTAGTTCAAACACAACTTTTGCTCTTGCATCTGGTTTTCTGTTTCTGCCTTGGAAATATTTCCCTTGCATACAGGTTTCACAATCTAGGTTAAGTCTCTCAACTTTACCTTTAATTTTCATTCCTTTTACCAATTTTGACATCTTCAAAATTAGTGACCAAGCATTTTATGCCATGCTTGAATGTCATAACAGCTCTGAGATGCATCATAATGTATCTCACTGTTGTTTTCGTCATCATGTGTGTCTAAATAATAGAGTCTCACACACTGTCAAACCTGGTGCCGTTTTTATAGGAGAGTTGGTCCCGGCCTTGTTTAAAGTTGATCAAGGACCCTTTGGACGTTGCTGCCTTAACAGAAAAATGCTTTGCGGATAGGTCAGGATATACAGCGGCCGAGTCATCATCACCTTTACTTTGTTTAAAGTTGATCAAGGCCCCTTTGGACGTTGCTGCCTTAACAGAAAAATGCTTTGCGGATAGGTCAGGATATACAGCGGCCGAGTCATCATCACCTTTACTTTGCGCCCTTCTGTATTTAGCAGCCATACATCTGCATTACCTCTGTGAGGCCCCACAGGTTCTCGTCCAGTCATTTAATTCCACAATGTGTTCCTCCAGTTGGAAAGTTGCATCAAAGTATTTAAACTTTCAGGTTGTTAATTATGTGTGACGTGGCACCAGTGTCCACCATTAATCCCTTTTGCTTTAATTCACAAATTAGATGCTCATTTATTCTGAAGGCAAATGTGTGATCATCCACCTCAGTTGCTTGTTTCACATTATCTTTCTTCTTTAGTTTACAGTTACTGTCCCTGTGGCTAGAGTTTTAACACAAACTACACCACTGTCTCTGGCCTTTATATTCCCTCCAGCATTCTTGTGCCTTGTGTCCCTTTTTGGCCACAACTACAGCATATAATCTCGGCTTTTACTCTTTCACCAAGGCCACTTGCTTTCATCACATCATCATTACCTACATTGGCATTAAATTTCAGTATGTTCATAGCTTCTCAACCTTGTTTTGAACTCACCAAAGCTCAACCTTGCGTGATGTGGATTGCAAATGGTTTAAAAGTTTCAGGAAACCCTTTCGGAATCATTGCAATTAGTAATCCATCACGGAGCTTCTCCCCAGCATTTCTAAGTGCCATAATGGCAGTTTCAGCCCTAATATAGTCTGACACTTTCACTGGTGGCCTTCTGGGGGCTTGTTAATTTGGTATATAGGCTAATTACCCGTGACTTCCCTTTTCCAGCATAATGGTCTCAGGATCTGAAGCGCTTCTCTACAGTCATCTCCAACTTCTCTCATAACGAGGGACAGACTTGTCATCTAAGAACTGTATTAGTTCTGCATATGCCTCATTCTCAATGTCACCTTCCTCCTCATTCTCGTCATCCTCTGCATCCTGCTGCACATTTTGCAAAATGGTGTCTTTCAGCCCTAGCAAGTGCAGGTGTCCCAGAAACTTTGTCTCCCACAACTCTTAATTCTTTTCATCTCCGTCGAAACAGTCTATGCCATCAGTTTCCTACTTCCCTCCTGGGCCCATAACCTGTTGGCGGTATCATCTTAAGGTA
This sequence comes from Protopterus annectens, assembly GCF_019279795.1. NCBI lineage: Eukaryota > Metazoa > Chordata > Ceratodontiformes > Protopteridae > Protopterus > Protopterus annectens. Next base: position 82,612,221 of record NC_056733.1, on the reverse strand, counting down.
AGAAAGTTGGGTTAGACATACATTTACAGAGGAAAATAAACACACATGAAGGCAATCAATCTGGTTCAAAATGGAAGAGGGGAACAACCCACACTTCCTCCTTTATTATAAAACACATGGTCATGTGACCTCTCCACACCAAGAGCACACATTACGATCATTCACTCATTAATCAGCCAACATTGGGGAAGCAAGGTTAGATTAACTTCATACAAACTCAAAAGTATTTCTGGCAAACCATATGGCAACTCATGCATTTGCAGCCTGACTTCATGGAATAGACAGAGCTTTGACTACAACCAAGCTGATCAGGCTTCTGTTAGACTCAGCACTGGAGGAGTGAAGAGGTATGGCGCACTTACATCTTCCAGAGGGGAGGTATGCACACTTTGGAGGGGCACAAAATGCAGTGAGATTTCTCTGGGGCAGACTGGGCAAACTGCTAAGTGCATTGTGACAAGGGAAGGGCTGCTTGGAAAACTCCCATTTGCAGAAGTGAAGGAACGTCCTCCATAGTTAACCCATTGTACTCCCCCCTCCCAGTCCCTGTCCATGGCACTCTTGCCAGTTGCATGCAGAAGTAGGACTCAACAGTAAAAATGTCAAACTACTCTGATGGCTAAATAATCCCTCCCAGTCAACCCTTACCCAGATAGGAAACAAATGGACCGATTGACAGGAAGGGGGAGATTCTAGGCAGAATGTTGGTGTGAAAGGCATTAAAAAAAAAACTCCTGGATACTGTATAGGCTATCCTTTGCAATGGTTTAGGAATGATAAAGACTGGGAGTAATAAACAGATTCAAAGTATGCTTTACGCAGCTTCTGAATGCAGTGGATGTGCCCTCTTGAGGCAGTGCCAGAAGTAACTTGAGACATAGGACTTGTCCAAGGTTGTGTACTGCATCAGTGATTTTCACATAGCCTTACAAGGAACAGCAAAGGTATGGATATCTAGTCTGGGGATGGGAGGGAGGGATTTACATCTCTGTACCTGATGTTGCATTCTTTGGCATCACAAGTGAGTGATTTCTGACATAGTGGAGCAGTTTGCTGATGAATGAAGTCAAGTGGAAAGGATGACAATCAGCACCTTTAATGCAGAGATTTATAGCTCTCTCCCAGTGAGATGACCATTTCTACACATGGTGGGGGGGGGGGGGGAGATGAATCAGCACCTCTAAAACATAGGCTGGGTCTTTCTCCCGGAAAAGAACAGACATCTTTCTGCACTTGGCAGGAGAGTGACCGATACCACAAGTGGGGGATTTTAAGAATCAGAGTTTTATTAAAGTGAAAGCAGAAGGGGCAGAGACTGTTCCATAGATGGGTGCAATTTCAACAGTCCAAGTGTTGCACCAAAATGTGGATGTAGTGAAGTACAATTGGAGTCATAGGATGAAGTTCTCGGTTTACCAAACAATCTTATATCTCCATCTTTATCTAGAAAGAATTAGGAGTTTTAGATAATGACAGAAATTGTTTGCACATATGAGGTTCCTTTTCACAGTTGCAAAACTCACTGTCAATGATACAGTGAGAGCATGTGTAACTTGGTAGGACCACAGGCTATAACCAGTGCTCCTCTTGGATGAGGAGACCCATTAAAAGGTGGTCTGGGAAGCCAAGAAGGATGAGTCAGCACAGACTGCCTCTGGGGAAAAAAAAATTAAGCTTGTTTCCTGCAAGTGGTCTAGATTGTTTGTAGGCTTCTGAGCCCCCAAGCCCTTCTGTGTTGGAGGGAAGCCTTCTAGTTTAATTCTGTTCCTTAGAACTAGCCAGTTTTCTAGTTTCAGCACTCTGTCTCTTTGAACTCAGCACTCATAAGCACTAAAGCTGCAAATTACTACAGCACTCAACTTTCCTCACTTGTCTGGAGGAAAGCAGTTTTTAGTACTTAATAAAGCACCTATCCAGGCATGTCCAAGGGTCAGCTCCCTGTGATTTCTCCTGTCTACCTGAAGAATCTGGGCATCTTGGGGCAATGCAGCAATTGCCTCATATACACAAACAACCCTCTCCTACCATCCAACACTACAATCTGTGAGAGATGCACTTATATATAGCCAAACTGGAAGAAAAGCTCTCTTCACCAAAGACTGGACTAGACAGTCAAGAGGAGAAGGTAAACACTTGCACCACACCACACATCACATAGTCCCTCGAAACCTACACACAAACAAAAACACACACCTGCATTCGCAGATGCTCAAAAACCTGCCCAAGCATCAGGGACCTCCAAAGCAGAAATGCAAGCAAACTCCACCCTCCAACACAACCCAAATGACACATAGCCCACAAACTCAGTGTGCCACTCAACCACAGCCCATAAGGCATAACAACGTACCAAACACTAGTCATAGGTGACTCTATAGTCAGGCACACTGATGTTCCACTCACCAGGCTAAACAAGGAGAAAGTTACTGGTCAGCTGCCTGTCAGGTGCCAGGATCCACCACAAAGCATGCATTCAGGTCACTCCACAACAAGTACAAATATGACACTATCATTGTCCATGTTGGTGTGAATGACCCGACGTACCTCCCTAGACTACATGAAGAGACATGGAGCTCTCAGATCTTTTAACCCAGGCAGGTATGACCCTAGCCCCGAGTAGCATCCTGCCATCATCCAGAATGATGGCACAGTAAAAGGACAAAATGATTGACTTCAACAATTGGCTAAGCTTCTGGTGTCATTCTAAGGGGATCCAGTATTCTGCCTTGGATGACATGATCGACAGACCACAATGCTTTGCCAGAGATGACCTGCACCTGTCACCCTTGGGATTCCGGATACTGGCAAAGGCTCTTGCCTAAAAAAGGCACTACAGTGGTGGCAAGCTTCAAATGACAAATTCACCACCGTAACAGGTACAAGCAAGCAAAATCTGAGGGCAATGCTAGAAGTCAACCTCAAAATGCACTCACTCGAGGCACTCCTTAAAATGGAGAACATAGAAATCTGTGCAGTGACAGAGACCTGGTTCAAAGCTCCAGAGAGCACCCCTGCGTTACCAGGCTATAATTCATACCACACCTTTCAGCCACCTAACCTGGAAAGAAGCACTAAAGGTGGAAGCATGTCCATATTCATTAAGGATATCCACACCTCCAGGCTAGCTGCACAACATAATGCATCCGAGATTATCCAAGTGCAACTAATTCTGGGCAAGACTGCAATCCAAACTGTAGCTTGCTAGACCCCCCACCATGCCCCAGGATTCCCACTCCTCATTTCTTGATACACTGGAAAGTATTGGGGTACAACCCAACACCCTAATAATGGGAGATTTCAACTACCCCATTAACTGGGAAAACTACTCGTGTACAAACACTTTTGTTCAACGTTTTCTGAAATTCATAAATTCCAACGCCTTGGATCAACTTATCTACACCCCCACCAGGGGTAGCAATATCCTAGACCTGGTCATTACCAACATGGGAAACTGGTGTTCCACACCAGAGGTAAATTCCTCTTGGTCAGATCCGACCACAAGCTAATCATCCTAGACATCCACATCCCCTCCCCCCAATTAGGGAAACCGTAAAAACTACTCCAAAGCCAACTTCACACTTAAGACAGAAGTGGCAAGCTTCAAGCCACCCATGCAGATGGACAATAGAGGTAAGACTGCTGAATCCTACACAAATGCACTTTATAAGCACATATAAAAGTGCATGGATCATGCTATCCCCAATCTGGTGGTCATCTGCCATACAACAGGAGAAAGAAACTGTTGCAAAAAAAAAAAAAAAAAAAAAAAATGACTGGAGGAACTCCCTGGTCAACCTCAGTAAGAAGCCGAGATCCCTCAAAATCCTCCAAAGCTAGTTACGAAAACAAAATTGCCACTGCCTCTAAAGACTACCACAAAGCATTCTATAGCCATGTTAAGAATCTCAATGGCAACACTCCGATCTGCTGCGAGTTAGAGCACAAATGGCACTAAATATACAGAACCAACTGATATTGTCAACATCCTGGCAGATAGGTTCAGTGCTAACTTTACCCCCCCCCCTCACCCCCTAGAGGTTCAGTGCTAGCTTTACCCCTCCTCTCACCCCCTAGAGGGCCCATCTCTATACCCGAAGAATTCAAAGTTCCTGTAATCACAGCTGCACAGGTAAAAAATAAATAAACAAATAAACAACTCTCCAAAGCCAAGAACACAGCATCCATGGGACCTGACAATATCCCAAACTGCGTTCTACACGAACTACAGAATGAACTGGCACTCTACCTACGTACCATGCTCAATCATAGCCTCACCACAGGCCCACTGAATGGTGCACCGCGGTTGTCCCACTCCACAAAGGGTGAGCCACGACAGACTCCAGGAACTACCGCCCCATTATCCTGACAAGCCTGGTCTTGCAAGGCCATGAAACTCGAAGACATTGGTAATCTCCAAACTCTGAACCCTACCTACCCAGTTTGGGTTTGTAAAAGGCAGATCATGTCTCCTAAACCTGACTGACTTCTTTGAAGCAGTCACCAAAGCCACAGAGGAGGGTAAGGTGGTTCACACAGCTTATCTAGATTGCGCCAAGGATTAACACCATCCCCCACTCTGGAATTATAGATAAGCTCACTAAACTAGGTATAAATCCGTGTGTCACAAGATGGGTTGCCAACTGGCTCACGGACAAAACCCACTGTGAAAGTAGCAGACTCCAAATCAGACTTCAGACCAGTAACAAGTGGAGTACCACAGGGTTAAGTCCTGGGTCCTCTCCCGTTTGGCATCTACTTCTCTGAAGTACAGGCTAACAAAGTTTGCAGATGACTGCAAACTAGGAGCCATAATTGAAACTCCTAACTATGAGGACATACTACAAAAGGGCCTCACAGACAGATGCCTGGTGTCAAAGCCATGGCCTGAAGCTCAATGCCAAAAAGTGTAGTCATCCCCTTTGGCAAAAACTCTGCACCCATGAACTACCACATAAGTGGTGGTCTACTTAATGCCGAAAGTGAGGAGACCTTGGGACACAGGTGGACAGTAATCTCTTTGATAATCACATCGCCACAGTGGTCAGGAAATCCTTCTACATGACTCACCTCATCACAAAAGGTTTCTCATAGAAAAAAAAAAAAAAAAAAGAAGAGGTCATTCCCCTCTACTCATCACTCATTAGACCCATTATAGAGTACAAAGCCCCTTTCGGTATGTACCTCACAAGACATCTATAACTGGAAAGGCCACAGAAATACCTCACAAAGAGGATTACTGGCCTCAAACAGATGCCCTACACAGACCGTCTCAAAAAAACTCAGCTTTACTCCATCGCATATCGCCTACTCAGAGGCGATCTCTGCCCAACATACAAAGCTATGTCAAACCCAGAGCTGTTGGACATGCTCCACTTAAAGAAATCCCAATCCCTCCGAGCTAGGACCTAAACCTTGTCACCACAATAAACAGAACATGCTGGAGGGATAGATTCCTGTCAGAGAGACTTTCCATACTCTGGAACAGACTACCCACCTATGTCAGAGCTCTTCATTAGCACTCTTCAAGAAAAATCTTTATGATTGGATGAGAAATAAGAAATTCACCCCAGGGATCACTTCTGTGGCTCTGCTCGACAGGGGCACAGGAAAATAATTTTCTTGGGTGGCGAAAACCAGGGTACTTTTTTGGCTAGGCTTATATAGGCCCTAGGGCTAATAGCCTAGTACCTACCTATGAAAGATGGGTACCATATACAGCACACTGGGAAGAGCCCACAAGACATTATGGAGAGATTATGTCTAGTCAGCCAACCTTGGATTGGTAAGAGATCCAGCAGAATAAGCTCAGGACTGTTGTGGTTATGCAAGTCTGGGACTTCCCTGTTCAGCTGACTACCTCTGCATCCCCTCACCAGAGCAAACAGATTAAAAAAAAATGGAGGGAAGCCTTGACAAGAAACACATGCAACAGCAGCAACATCAGGTTGATTTTTGGAGTTGTAATATGCATTCGGCCAAGAAAGACATTCAATTGCTTCATTCCTAAAGATTCCAGCAAAAGGGAGAAAAACTAAACTTTTTCCCATCACAAGAATCTATTGCTGGATTTAAAAAAAAAAAAAAAAAAAAAAAAAAAAGCATCCTCATCTCATATGCAGGAGGGAGGGCAGGTTTAAGGGTTACATCATACAACAGGGGGTCGGTATAATGGTCAAGGTGTTTACTTAAGCAATGTGAACATCTGCCTGGCCAGGAGATGTAAAACACAATGATCTACTCCTTAAATAAGAAATTCTCCAAAATGAAGTTCTGTGGTATAAAAACACGAAGATAGCTGACAAGTTTGGGGGTGGGATACAAGCATGAGCACATAAAGCTCTAGTGCGTCACAGCACGGACAGTTAAAAATTAGTAGGTGAAAGTGTTGATCAAAACGAGTCAGCAGCAGATTGCCAAAACACAATATTTATATGCACAACTGAAAGCATCATCCTCCCTAACCCAATCCCCCAAGAGGGAGACCATCATACCCAGACATGGTATGAAATGCAGTCAAAACCAGCATTTTGGAGTCAAGTGGCAATATGGCTGTACAAAGCTACAGTATCTACAGGATAGACCAACAGGAGCTAACCTACAAAACCTGAACTATACTAGACGGTAACAACTCAGTATGGCCAAGTGCAAAGGTTTTACCAAGGTTTACCTAATGAAAGGATGAATGTTTAAATGACAAGTCTACCAAATGTTACCTACAAGCCTATTAACACTACAAAATCACAATAACTGCAAAAATATTATACCATAAACAAATGGCACATACCTTAAAAAGCTTGAATTACAGTAATAAACTATTTATACTGCTTAGAATGACTATTTCACACACAAATATCTTAGGTTTTTAATTAAGAAGCTCTGTTTTAAGGCTACAGATGGGACTGCTCGTGTCTTCCTATCAGTTTTATATAAACATATCAAATATTTTATCATCAACCAGAGGAGCAGCTGTGGATAGAGCTGAAGGATTTTATCTGGGAGTGGATGATGGCAAGAGTCAAGCAGGACATGCTGATTTTTTTAGAACAAAGTGGTTTGGGATTACCCGATTTGAAGGGGTACTTAAGAGCTACACAGTTAAGTCTCCTATACATAGCACAAGCAGAAAGCCATAATTCATAGAGTAGAGTAAAGTGATGATGACGAAACAGGGGAAAGCTCAAGAAACAAGGAGAAATTGCAATTTTGGATGAAAATCCTTAAGTAGAATAACAGTTACCATATACAATATTATATTCATAAAGCAGCAGAAAGTATTCTAAGATCCAAGCCAACATGGAAATGGAGAAAAGAGATTCTGCCAATAGGGATGACTGCAATTACAGAATAGGCAAGAGGGGGTGGAATTTACTGGAGGAAACTGGCAAAAGAACCAAGGTATTGGAAGCAAATTATAAAGGGAAAGATAACAGAATGGGAAGAGGCTAAGAATTTATTTGGACTGCAGGCTAGAGATTGCCTTCCCTATCAAGGACTGATTTCAGAGTATAGGCAAAAATAAATAGGAGGAATCCTAAGCAAGAGACCAACACTGTTAGACTTTTTAGTAGAATCTATAAGAGAAGCTGCTGTTAAAATTGGATAATTAGTATACAAATATTGCATGATAACTTATCAATAAGTGGAGGTTAGAAAGAATTGGAAGAGATTACATAAACAGTTCAAAAAAACAGGAGGATATATGTAGGATTCCCAAATATGCAAAGTCTAGAAAATTAAGGATCTTTGCTTGGCAGTGTTCACATAGGTATTTTTATACCCCAAGTAGACTCCACAAAGAATTTTTCCTCAGGTAGATAGCAAATGTTGGAGGTGCAATGGGGAAGAAAGAGGTAATTAGGAACATATTTTTGGGAGTGTAATGACTTGCCAGACCACTCATCAGAAATACTGGATGAGCAAATTGGTATAACTAAGGAAACTATTTTTTTCTTAGGGTATGATACAGAATCAAAATTGCTTAGGCATAGTAAGACATTGCCAAGTTTTAATATGGTGGCTGCCCAAAAAAACAGTTACTAGAAAATGGAAACCAAGGTCTAAATCAACCATACTAGAAGTAGTAAACATAGTAATAAAGATAAAAGAACTGGAAGTGGATCTATAGAAAAGGGTAGGAGCAAATTTCATAAAAAGTGGGAATTCTAGAAAAATACATACAGAATAAAGTTTTGGAGAAGTTTAGTGGAAAGCAGGAATTAAATGAGCTATATAACAATGACTATACAAGTAAGGGATATATAATGTTTGTAACTGAAAATATGTTGATATGGTTTGTTTTCTTTTACATAAAAATGAATGATTGCCTACATCATAAGCGATAACACAATAAAGAGGTTTCTTGTTAAAAAAAAAAAAAAAAATCAGCTCCACGATCTCACACAACTTAAATTCAACACTGGAAGGGGCAAGAGAAAACAGCAATGCCACCTCCAAGGGCATAGATGGATAAGGCCCCAACTATGACAGAGGTGGCCCAGGTGCAAACTGCAACTGGCATAATGGCTTAGCCAGTTCACTTAGTTTTGGAGAGGGACAGTGGGGCTTATACTCGTGCTTGTTCCATGGTAAAATCCTTAGTGGAGATTAGCAATTAAAAGAACACAGGCTTTGAGGACAGAGAGGGCAGGTTTAAGGATTACATCATACATTAGGTGTTGGCATAACGATTAAGGTGTTTACTTCAGAAACACAAGTCACAGGGTTTGATTCTCACCTTTGGAAGGTAACTTGGCTAGGCTTAAAATGGCCCACAAGGGCAGCTAGCCTAGTACTTGCCTAGGAACCTATGAAAAGCCGTGAGTAGCATGCCTATTACATAGGACATGAACAGTGGGGTTAGGGATTTGGTAGACATGGATGCCTGAATGATTGCCCTGTGATAGTCTTTCCCTGCAAGAAAGAATGGACAGGTAGCATAACTTACCCTATGAGAATAAATAAGTATGTTAAACAAATAATGGTTGGCAGGCATCAGGGCCTAAACTGCAGAAAAACACCAACAATGGAGATACAGAAATGAACATTTTCTGCTGAATGAACTGTAAAAATTGTGAGAAGTCACTACATATTCAAAGCTAGAAGATGCCTTTCAATCAAGACTGAATGGAATGTAAAACCTGCCAATAATATAGTATGGAAAAACATGGACAAAGACACTTCATGTTATTGCAGAGGGATACAACTGAATGCCACACATTGTGCTCATCAAGCCTAAATGCATCTTCATGAAGGTGGACGGGTTTCCACCAAAGAACTCGTCGCAGGGGCCAGAGTTCAAACTCACACTATGGCCCACACTTATCAATGCAGACTGGGCTCGCACAAGTAGGACTCAAATGATCTGGTGCTCTCTCCAAAGCAAAAAACACAGCATCCATGGGACCAGATGGTGTCCCCGGCTGTGTGCTCCACGAACTCAATGAGGAATTAAACCAGCAGTTAGGACAGCTGTTTAATCATAGCCTCACCTCAGGATACGTACCCAAGGAGTGGCGCACGGCGACTGTGGTCCCACTTCACAAGGGCGGTGCCTCCACCGACCCTGGAAATTACCGTCCCATTAGCTTGACAAGCCTTATCTGCAAAGCCATGGAGAGGATCATAATGGAACTCATAAATAAAGACATAGGGAACTTGCAGACTTTGGATCCAACCCAGTTTGGCTTTGTCAAAGGCAGATCATGCCTTTTAAACTTGGTTGACTTTTTCGAGACAGTCACCAAGGCCATTGACGAGGGGAAAGGCAGTCCATACAGCCTACCTTGACCTGGCAAAGGCCTTCAACACAATACCCCACTCAGGTATCACCGAAAAACTCATCAGCTTGAATGTAAACCCATACATCACAAGATGGGTTGCAAACTGGCTAAGTGACAGAACCCACAGGGTCAGAGTTGCTGGAGCCATGTCAGACTTAAAGCCTGTCACAAGTGGTGTCCCACAGGGCTCAGTCCTGGGTCCACTCTTGTTCGGCATCTACTTTTCTGAAGTACAAGCAAATGCAGGAGGGTTATGGCTGACAAAGTTTGCAGATGACTGCAAACTGGGCCATAGTCGAAAACACATCTGACACAGATATCCTTCAGAAGGGCCTCACAGAAACGGATAACTGGTGCCAGAGCCATGGCCTAAAGTTAAATGCCAAGAAATGCATAGTCATACCCTTCGGGAAAAACAAGGTTACCCCTAGCTACCATATAGGTGGCAATCCACTGAGCACAGAAGTCATTAGGGATCTGGGGACCCAGGTTGACAGTAGCCTTCGCTTGACACTCATGTTGCTAAATTAGTTAGGAAAACCTTCTACATTGCCCACCTGATCATGAAGGGATTCACATCTAGATCAAGGGAGGTCATCGTCCCCCTGTACTCATCACTCATTAGACCTATGATTGAGTACAATGCCCCATTCGGAATGTATCTGACCCGACACCTGCAGCAGCTGGAAAGGCCCCAAAAGTTCCTCACCAAAAGGATAAAGGGTCTCAAAAATATGTCTTATGCTGCCCGACTGAAAGAACTCCAGCTCTATTCAGTCTCATACTGCTTGCTCAGAGGTGACCTGTGCCTGACATATAAGGCCATGTCAAACCCTGATTTGATGAATATGCTTCACCTCAAAAAATCTAGATCCCTCAGAACCACAAGGGCGGGAGACTTAAACCTTGACACGGTTATTAATAGAACGTGCTGGAGGGACAGATTCATCACCCAGAGACTCCCTATGCTGTGGAACAAAATGCCGGTACATGTGAGGCAGAGCACCTCGCTGGCCTTGTTCAAGAGGAATCTTGACCAATGGATGGGAGATCGCAGATATACCCCAGGGATTACTTCAGTGTCACTGCTTGACAGAGGCACAGCAAAATAATAGGCATAGTTTTATTCAAACTAAAGGGGTGGCGAAAGCCAAATAACTACTATGAACCTATGAAAGCCAGACTAAACACAGTCACAAAAGCATAGAGATCATTCGCATTACAGCCCTGCATGGGTTTGACTAGCACAGAAGTCAAAACTTCCTGAGTTGCATTTTGCAAATTCCAACACTGTACAAATTCAAGTACAGGATCTAGAATAGGGAGACAGCATAAAGGTAAATATTACCATTTTGAAAGTGCAACCAAGCAAGTGAAAGCTGTGTTGCCACAAACTACAGAAGAATATAATATCACTGCAGGCAGCTTATATTTTTACAACTGCACACTGTACATACCTCTCACCTGCATGTTCTGTACAACCAATGCATGCGCAATTAGCAACACCCAGACTTAGCAATGGAATGCTTGGTGACAGCCAACAGAAGCAATGACAGTAATGCAGGCTGCCAACACCATGTGTTCTATATGCCAAAATCAGGGCACAGCCATAATTTGCCAAGTACATGATGAAGAAACTCACACAGGGAAATGGGAAAGACAAGAAGCAGCATCTTTCCCAAACAAGACCTCATCAGCATCTTGTGTTGCAGAACCTGCCTATACCTGCTCTGCAGAGAGGGACACTACTATAGTACATTAGTCAGAAATGTTAATGCTGCAAGACATGCTTATCCCTCTCTTCTCTGGCATGGTCTACACTGACAGTCATTCAACTAGAGCTCCTACTCAATTAACAAAACTGTACACTCTGGGATTAAAAGATATTTCTGTCCAGCAACTGCTGTCCAAGAACGCACACCACCACCCTTAGCTGATAAACTATTGCAGTGTTGCTTTACTCTACAGAGCTCACCAAATACCAGTGCTATCAAGTCTCAACATGTAAATAAACTAACAATTCTGCTTATTTATCAATGAAAATGACCAAATGCTTATTGGGCATTGCAACACCAAACTTCAACAAGGCTTTTCAAACACAGTGTGAGCTATAAACACCAAGCTTTATACGGGACACAATTCCAACGCTTTTCAAACACAGAATCCGTTAAAAACACTAACTTTAACAACCTGTATGCCATTGCACAAAATGCAATTTACGATAACAGTTGCATAACATACCACATCAATCCTGTTCCTCTGTGTGTTACCAACTAAACTACTAGATATGTGCTTCTCTGGATGCTCTGGAGACGATGCCCACTTGCGTTTACCAGAACAGAACAGTTTAGTATACTCCAAAGGCAGGTCCAGCCGAGAAACAGCTCCCGATTCCTCTGGCAAAGGGCCATCTGTCATTATATAAGTATGCAAGTAACTATTTGAATGCAAAGACGTAATATTTGTAATCAGTCCCAAACCACGTGCATTTGTAAACTTCCTGATGCTAGACGACGGAAATCAACACAAGTTAGACTATCTTGGTTGGCTACTTATATGCACTGCCTCCTATGTAGAGATTAGCTGTTGGATAAAATGTCTGTCGTTCTTAACTTGCCATTCCTCCACACCAGCAGCACGCCTGAATTAAAGATTGGCTAGGTATGCAGATTTTAAATGAGAAATAGTACTGGAACAGGGTATTCCTTCGTTTATCGGTAAATCGCGGTAGAGTGTGAAGTTGTATGATGGACTCTGTAAAATCTGCAGATACACTAGTCATTTTTGTTTTAAGGTGTGGGTTACCATGCAGCCAGTTAAGATGCAGGGACATGTTTCTTGAAAATAAAAACATATACGAGGAAGAGTTGCTGCATTCCAGTCTATGAGTACAAAACCAAAGCGTAATCAGCACGTTTTCTTTTTTTTCAAAACAAATCAGCACGTTTTCTAACAACATCACGAATTACCACCAGAGTTTAGAAAGGTTTATTACAGTGTGTGTGGATAAGTCCGAATCATACTTCTCAACTGTCCCTGATTTTGACTCAAATTTTAGCTCTGTCCCTCTTAATCCCTCCTAAAACTAGTGACTTTAGGAAAGGTGGTGAATTACACTTGATGAATAATGACAATAATGAAGAGTTATAGACTTCTTTTACTTCAGAAAGTGTTTATTCATATGCACTGATTCTGTCAATGTTTCAAGTTAATAGCAGTAATATTTTAAAAGTGTCCCTGATTTTTTTTTCGTGACTTGTCCCTGATTCTGTTGTAATTTATTCCCGATTGGTTGAGAGGTCTGGTCCGAATTAAATCAGGATTTTTTTAACCGACTGTAGTAATTGCTGAACCCATTGCCACCAAAAAGTACAGGTGCACCTGTTAACCTTAAACAGTGCTGTAGATGCTCAAATGACTGCAGCAGCAGTAGCCTTAGTTACATGGGTTATACCGACTTCAGGGTACTGCCCACGTGCCCAAACCAGCCGGTAGCTCGAGCTGACTAAAAGACTAATTTGGGCGCCAAGGACTTCAGAGCTTTCCTGCCAGAAGAGAAAGGAAGGCTGAGCTCTGAAAGGAAAATGCTAGGGAAAAATTGTCCAAAACATGGTATAAAAAGAAAAGAAAAAAGCGCACCAAAAAGCAAGGGATGTAGGTACTATCTTCTCATATAGATCACTGCTGCAGTAGCGTTAGCTACAGATGTAGATTACCACAGCTAGCTATATTTGGGAAATGGAAGGAGAAGAGTCTACATAACTATGTCCAAAGGGTATGGCAAAGAACTGATAATGTGATCCAGACACACAAAACCTTAATGGGGGGTTGACGTCTGGATATGCATCTTTTTAATCTAGTGCCACCAGGAAACTCGAATAGGGAAGAATAATTAATAGGTTGTGAAATGACAACGTTTTGAATTTTGGCACTATCACCAACAGGTTTGGGAAAGAAAGAACCAGAACTGGTCTCCAGGCATTTTCTTTCTTTCTTTAGCAATAGGGACATTCTTGAATAAAGCCCCTTCCCCCTGGGAAGAAGGAGCTAGTTCTTTCACTTCTTGAGACAACGTGATGAAGAGCAGGTGGAAACAAAACCATTCAATCTCCAGGATAAGGGATGATCATCTGGAAAGCAGAAATTTCCTCCCACTGCTATCCATAACCCTGATGGATAATTTTTCAGAACACATTTGTCTGAAACAATCTGTTGCCAAATAGAAAATGGATATTCAAACATTCTGGAGGGAGGGAGGAGGTCACAATGTCTCTTGAATAGTCATTCAAACTTTGTTGAATTGTCCTTGGTTTTGAGAGAGTAGAGATTTCTTTTTGGAGTCTCCTTGCCACTTCTTAAACATTTGTTTACCTGAATTCTGTTTTTCTTTTTTGCTAAAATTGTATGAGGAGAAAGGAAATCCCTTGGACAATATGGAAAAGGAAGACTGAAAAATCTTAGCAGTTCCATGGACCAACTTGCCTCTTTCATCACACTTTTCGATCACCTCTGCAGCAGAGGGGCCAAACACTAAACCTCTATCCAAGGGAGAATTTAAAATCTCATTTTTACATCCTCTGGGAGGTTCTGAGAATGCAGCCAAGCAAATTTCCTTAAAACCGTACCAGTGGCCATAGCCCTGGAAGAAGTATCAACCTAGTGATAAATGCACTGCAAACAATGAATAGTAACCTCTGCAATAAAGAAAAGTTATTTAAAGCATACTCTTCTTCACAAAAAGAAACTGTAGATAAAACATTCCTCATACTTTCACAATTTGTTAAAACAAACTTTAATATATAAACCTGACAATTTAACATTCTGAAAATCAAAGTTGTAGAAATATAAACTTTTTCCCATACCCATCAATAATTTTCCCATCCTTACTAGAAAGACTAGTACTGCAATTAACTAAATGCTTAATAGCAGTGGAGTCAACTAAGGCTATAGCTGCTGGTTCAGGTTTGAGAATACTGTATAAAATTTTTAAAGACTGAGAAACTTTATGCATCCTGTCTACCTTTTTAGGGACAGCTGTCTGACTATCAAGAAAATTGCAGGCAGTAAGACACACATCCTGTACAGCAAACAGGGCAGGATGAATGGGTGTAGGTTCTGGAAAATCCTTCTGTATCAACTCATAGTATTTTCTGAGGGACGGAGAAATCTCATTATTCTCCCACTGTAAATACTGGGACATTCTAGAATAGTGTCAAAGAAAGAGTCTCAATCAGATATCTGAAGGCAAAATCCTGAATCCATCTCTTGCATCTTCCTGTTCAAATTCATAATCTTGAATCTCTTCAGGAAAAGAAGAATCCCTCTTTCTTTTACAAGAAACTACTTTACAAGAAGGATCAATAGCCTGAATTAAACCTGAGCCAGTCCCAGTAAACTACTTCTATCCAAAGAAATTTGAGGAGGAGTAGATACATGTTTGGTTTTCTGTTTCTTTTTGAAAGGAAAAATGGGGACAACTGTATTACTATTGGCAGCCGCTGCTCCCCCAGGGATGGGCACAGCATTCTGACATAACAGGGAAGCCTTCCCTGTTCCCTCTCCCAGCACCAACAAGAGTAGCTCTCCCTTGCCCACTGAGGGGACTCCAACAGCCACAGAGGAGGTGGCTAGCCCTTGGTCCATAGTAACTGTATGTGCTATACCAGAGGGATATGAGGTAAAAGATGAGTGGTCTGAGATACAACAAATGGCCACAGCAGAGTCACCCACCACCTGCAGCTGAGACAAATTGCTGCTGTGGTGGCACAGGCTGTTTGCTTAACTTTTTCTTTTGTGGCTAGAAGAAGGACCTGCTGTGGGACCATCAATCTGTTCCATGGTCAAGCTGAAAATGGTGCCTCTTTCCTGTGGAAGAAAAGCAGCAAATGCCTGTAAAACTGCCAGTCCACAAAAGTTACTATTTTGACAAAAAAAAATAACAGAATAGAAAGCACTTTCAAACACAGTGCAGCCCCACAATGAAAAAATAAAGACAATTCTCCACAGAAAATATGTTTTCAGTTAAATACACTACTTTTAAACTGACAGAAATATGAGTGCTCTGTTTAAAAGAATGTTACAGTCTGCAGACAGTCTGTTAAAACATAACACTCATAGCTTTAAAATAACTTTCCTGAAGAGGAAAGTAATAAAACTACAATACATTTAGTAAATGGAAGGTTTTCTCCCCAAAGAGAACTTATCTGTCCAGCAAAGGAACAGCACAAGCCAACAGTCAATCCTCCAAAGCCTCAGAGGAGCATACTCTTTTGCAGAAGTTAAGTTCTGAAGGGCTTGCCACCCAAACTTGCCTTTTATTCAGCTCAGCTCAAGTTGCCTGACAGTCTGGGCGTGTGGAAAGTGCCCTGAAGCGTTGGAAGTGGGCCGGCTGTTATATCCTTGGCAAGGTATAACCCATACAGCTACGGCTACTGTAGTAGTGATCAATATGAAAATGTTGATGAGGAACGAACAACTATGATTCCATTCCGGGTTTGTGTCTGTCAGTCTCTACCTGCATCCTTTGTGAACATTATTTTAGTAAGTCCAAATGGAACAGCGTGCCTTTAAGGTCTTGCCTAAAGAGAAACACTTGTGCTGGGTAATAATTCATACATTCAGTTGTTTGTATAACAGTGATGTAGGACATGCACACTCTATGAAAGGCACCTCAGCCAAGGACTAAAGTTAAGAACAAAGAACTGTTGGGCAACAATAATTACCGCTGTGCCCCTGTGCAGTCATGCTTAATGTAACTTTCCTTCAATAGTCTTATGACTTTATTACTGATATATTGCAACCGCCAGCCGTCCTTAATTAAACTGATGTAATCCTCTTTCTAAACAGCCCTGTGGATTTACTGTTTCCTTATTCTGCTTATCATCATCAGTCATTTACACACTAACCTCAATTTATTTTTTTTCTATAGTCTATTAATTACTGGCATTATTTATGACGGGGACCTTCATGTATTCCTCTGCCCTTTTATTAACTCAGTTTGCATCTTTAGTGCTGAGATACTGCAAGCAGTATGGAATTTGTGGAGTCTGTCAGATGAGGGCTTTACTGGCCTTAGGATTGCTGTCTGATTGTATGGATATTGAGTACCATTCAGCATTATGAACTACTGTTGAGGAGCAAATTCAAATGGGAAACAGGGTCCTATTCATCCCTGCTTAAAAACAGAGAGGGGGTTGTCAATCTGGTGGTCCTCTGCCATAAACAAACTCTACAACAGAAGGAGGAAACTGATGCAGAATAAGGTGAAGTCCCAAGACTGCAAAAACACCCTTTTCAGCCTCAACAAAAAGTTGAGATCCCTCATCAAATCCTCTAAAGCTAGCTATGAAAACAGAATTGCAGCAGATAGTAAAGACAACCACAAGGCCTTCTATACTTATGTAAAGAATCTCCACAGCAATATCCAGATTTGCTCTGAGCTACTGCACAATGGTACCTCCTATACTGAGCCAACAGATATTGTCAGTATACTGGCTGACAGATTCAGTGCCAACTTTACCCCCCCCCAAAAGACCAATCACAATACCAGCAGATTGCCAGGCACCCAGTATTACTGCTGCACAGGTTAAAACAGCACTGTCCAAGGCCAAGAATACAGCTTCTATGGGACCTGACAATATCCCTGGCTGTGTTCTACATGAACTACAGAGTGAACTGGCACATCACCTGTGTGCCCTGTTCAATCACAGCCTCACCTCAGGCTTTGCCCCTGCTGAATGGCACACTGCTACAGTCATCCCTCTCCAGAAAGGAGGAGCAACTACAGACCCTGGGAACTATTGCCCCATTAGCCTGATGAGCCTGATATGCAAATATATGGAGTGCATCATTATGGACCTAATAAACAAGGATAGAGGGAATCTCCAAACTCTGGATCCCACACAGTTTGGTTTTGTGAAGGGTAGATCATGCCTGCTCAACTTGGTTGGCTTCTTTGAGTCAGTCACCAGAGCTGTGGATGAAGGCAAGGTGGTTCATACAGCCTATCTTGATCTGGCCAAGGCTTTTGATACCATTCCCCACTCAGGAATCATAGAAAAACTCACTAAGCTAGGCATCAACCCCTATATCACTGAGTGGGTTGCAAACTGGCTCACCGATAGAGCTCACAACGGGAAAGTCGCTGACTCCAAGTCAGACTACCGACTAGTCACGAGTGGAGTCCCACAGGGTTCGGTCCTGGGTCCTCTCCTGTTTGGTATCTACTTCTCTGAAGTCCAGGCCAACATGATGGGACTCTGGCTGACAAAGTTTGCAGACAATTGCAAGTTGGGAGCTATTATTAACCCCCCCAAGTGATGTTGACATCTTGCAGAATGTCCTCCCTGAGACCAACGACTGGTGTCAGAACTATGGCCTTAAGCTCAATGCCAAAAAATGTGTCGTCATCCTCTTTGGAAAAAACCCGGTTCCCATGAATTACCACATTGATGGTAGTCCACTGAACACAGAAGGTGTTATAAGAGATCTAGGAACACAGGTTGACAGCAGCCTCTCTTTTGATCACCACATTGCCACTGTGGTCAGAAAGTCCTTCTATATGGCACATCTCATTACTAAGGGTTTTGCATCCAGGAAGAAAGTGGTCATTGTCTCCCTCTACTCTTCCCTCATTAGGCCAGTCATCAAGTACAATGCCCCATTTGGCATGTACCTCACTAGACACCTGCAACAACTGGAGAGGCTGCAAATGTACCTCACAAAGAGGATCGTAGACCTTAAATACTTGTCCTATATGTACAGACTAAAAAAACTCCAACAATTCTCTGTCTCATATCGCCTACTTAGAGGCGATCTCTGCTTGACTTACAAAGCCATCTCTGACCCAGCTCTGTTAGAAATGCTACATCTAAAGAAATCCCAATCTCTCCACACTACACAGTCCAGAGAAATCAACCTCATTACCACAATTAAGAGAACATGCTGGAGGGACAGGTTCATAACCCAGAGACTGCCCATGCTATGGAACAGACTTCCCATATATGTCAAGCAGAGCACCTCGCTGACCCTCTTCAAGAGAAATCTTGATGAGTGGATGGGAAACAGAAAATTCACCCCAGGGATAACACCAGTGGCTCTACTCGACAGAGGCACTAGGAACTAAGGTCTGTTAGCACTATGCCAGGGTATTCCTATGGCTAGGCTTGTAAAGGCCCCAGGGCCATTAACTTAGTACACACCTATGAACCTATAAACTAATAGGATGTCTTATCAAGGAAGGTAACCTTGAACTCTGTTGATGAATGCCAGGTCAGCGTGCAGCATTCAGCTGTGGTTTCTGATGGATTGGGGGTGCAGGGTTAGCCTTACATTATAATGGATAAGTGACTTGATGATAACTATAGGACTAGCCTAGCAACTACTATCCCTCTGAGGTTTTCTGTTGTCCAAGACCAAAGACAAAAAAATATAAGCAATGGTTATGTCAGCAGTTTTTGAACTGGATTTGAAATTATGTAGATAACAAATGAGGTCACCGGTCCTTTGAGTGTATATGTAGGGCAGAAATAAACTGCAGGTTAATTCATGGTCTATTGTTCTCCAAGTAATATGTATTTAGCTCACAAAACTTCACCAGTTTCCTCATCAGACTTCTTTCAAGTAGCATAAATGGTTAGTTTTGGACAGCTTTAAATTTTGGATCAGTGATGGAAACCACCAGCTCGCCACAAAGTTCCGTCATAAGATGGAGGGCTTGGCTTAATTCAGATAGTTACCTGTGTTGTTCATGTAAAAGGACATTCCTAGGACTTGGTGTTCCAGTGTGGTTTGGTTGCATTGAACCTGGTTGTGGAACCTGTATCCTAATTTGATCTGATTACTCTAATTTGAGATTCCACCTGGTTGGCACATCCATTGCTCAACTTACCAGATCAGACATTTAGGAAATGCTGCCTGAAATTACTTTATAACTACACAACGGCCAGCAAAATATGTCCCAAAACGCTTTATTAAGCTATCACAGTCACATAAAGATATATCTTTATGTGACTGTGATAGCTTAATAAAGCGTTTTGGGACATATTTTGCTGGCCGTTGTGTGGTTTTATAGTTTGGTTGGCCGTGCAAAGCTTTGCGTGAGAGGTTTGGTGTTGCTTTTTTGAAATTACTTTATCCCTAATCCAGTATCATCTCCTAGAAAAAAAAGCATGACACAAGTGATCTTGAAATGCCCATACAGGTCTACAATGCAACATTTCCTATGTTCTAGGTTAGCTTGACCTAATGCAAGCCTGCTTATTTCCTGTTATAACTTTTAAAACTCGTATGATCATGAGCATCAGGAGTTATGCAAGCAAGGATGATGACTGACAAACAAATAGAGAAAGTCCAAGTTGCCCCAAGCTGCCCCCACCTCATAAATGATACTTCTCTTCAGACAGATTAATTCACAAGAAACCTGGGTATTTATGTGGACAACTATGTCTCTCTCATTCAGCCATCATGTTTCTACCACAGTCAGGAAATCCCTCTGTCTAACCAAGTTCCTTTCCAAAAGAATATCGTCAAGATCCAAAGGCATCACCCCACCACTGTAGTCTTTCCTTATCAGACCCATCATCAAATATAATTATCTATTTGAATTGTACAATCATACTGCTCCACCGGAAAGACTCCAAAGATTTCTATCCAAGAAAGTGAAAGGCTTTAAATCCTTCGACTATCTGGTTTGATGATCATGACATCCCTTATACTCAATAGTCTACCAGCTGCACTGACTTGACCTGTGTCTCACCTTTTTGAGCCATGAAAGACCCAATCCTATCTGCCGTCTTATTTCTTCACAAAACTGTCTCTAGAAAACCACCTCTACACCAAACAGATAAGCAAAACACACTGGAGGGACAGGATCCTAATGCAATGTATTCCCAGCCTGTGGAAAAGGTTACCACTGTGGGTCAAACAATGTACTCCATTGAATAACTTTTTAAGCTAGTGTTCATGCCTGGGTGGGTGTGCACAGCTTTGCACCAGGGTTATCATGTGCAGCCCTGCTCCATTAGGGAGATCAGCACTAACTGTTAAGTGCTTGAAAAAAGGTGGCAAGAACTTTTAAGTGGGTCTTCTTAAAGACGTATATGGCTAGTCTTCTTATGGCCCCTTTGTTCATTTCCCAGTATTATTTCTGTGTTCATATTTCACATCTGCTGAAGGATGGGCTTCAGCTGGCAGACCAAGACCACTACCCTATCTGCTACCTAGAAATCCCACAAAGGCATTGCTCTATTTAGTAAGATTACTGCAGCAGCAGCTCTCTGTCGTAATGTTTTTTCTGAATTGTAAACAGAGTGAGAAAGTCCATTCTATATAGGCAATCAGAATGCAATTGCAGTCTCAGACTCTGAGAAAACAGCATGTTTCCCGCTGTAGCTAAAGTTGCCCATATCAGGTGCAGCCTTCCCTAGATGCTTCCATGGTTTTTACTGGTGCATGTATGCTGGTTGTTACCAGTAAGAATTCAGATGTATTACCTTTTAAGATGCCATGTTATTAATTTCCATAATTTAAACAACCTAGTTTTTCCTGAACCCAAGTCCTACAAGACTTGTAATTTCTTTTCTGGAGCCTCTGTATCCAGCTACCATTTATCTCTGTGTACAAGATGAATCATCTAGTTTGAAACAGCCTACTATAACCTCTGTCCTTCAGAAACTACTGTGTGATCTGCACAATAATGAAGATGGACAACCACTAACTAACCTGCTATTTAATTGAAGGATTATTAAGAAAGCTTTATATGCCCTGGTGGAATTTAGCCTTCATTGTCCTGGACTCTGTGACCCATGTCTGTTTGCTTTTCGAATCAGATAGCACTAAGACTGCCCTCATTAGACTAACTGATAATTGACCACCTAATGATGACAGGACGGGTGCTATTCTTTCTTGGTCCTCCCTGACCGCTGCTTGGCATTTGACACCACTACTCATGGAGTCTTACTTACGGGTTTTCATATCCATTTTGGTTTAACATCCTCACTCATTGAATGGCATCATTCTTACCCCTTGGGGAGGTCAGTAAGAGGTTTCCAGATTATGTACCTCTTGGATTTACCTCTTGGCTTTTAGGGTTCCCTAGAGCTTAAGCTTGACTATTTGATTTGCAATGCATAACTTCCAATGGAAGATGCCATTCAAAGAGGTCTTGCACATCAGCATTACACTAATGCTATTCAATCTTATGACACCTTTTCTCGGGGTAGGTGACTGAAATTGCTGCAATACAGAGTTTCTTAGAGGGTGTCCATTACTGAATGGAGTGTAGTTTGTCTCAAGCTTAGTCTAGCTAAAAGTGGAGCTATGGAATTACATGCTACTATTCTAACATCTTAACTGTGCCTCCAGACATTTTCTGCGGATAAAACAGACAGGAATTTGTGTCTCAAATGAGAACTCTGGGGGTGTATGCAGACTGAAAGCTGTCATTGAAGGACCAGACAGTCCCAGTAAAGTCTTCATATTTTCATCTCTGGAACTTCCCCAGAATGTAATATTTTACCCCACCAGGGAACATTCCAACAGTTGTGCATATACTGATCTCTTCCAGATTTGGCTACTGCACTTCATTTACATTGGCTGCATTATTGTGTCCTAGAGCACCTGCAGCAGGTGTGAATTCCATGGTAAGGTTATTGACTACCTGACCATGGAATTCACACTTGACCATGGTCAGGTTATTGACTACCTTGCCTTGATATTGCTTATGGCCACTCTTTTGCACTAACTGCATTGGCTGCTGATTGCCAGGACGTCTACATTTAAAATACCAGTGAACAACCTGGGACCTGTTTATTTAAAGGAGCTGTTGTGCTCTGCTTTATCTTTGCCATGTCCTCTTAGTTGAGGCAAGGTTACTGGTAGCTCCCAACACGTCTGGGCACATATGGTCAGCATTCATTTGTCTTAAAGGGACAGTCCTGTAGAATTTGCTGTTTTAAACTTTTTTTAACAGTTTCTGAAGGTCACTTGTTTGATTAGGCTGACGTTATTAGATAAATTACCATTAATCAGATTTATATTCACTCTGCACTGTTTGTATAGTACTTTTTTATAGTTTGCAAATTGTATATACTGTATAGTATTGTATAGTCCTTATGAGTTTAAGCATTTAAATTATTAAAAATTAAGAAGTGTTTAGCCACACTATTTTTAAGTTGCACATCTCTGCAGCTGTATGTCTTATTCCTACCAAATCTAGCATGTTTCTTAATTTACTTACCTTACAGAAACTATGCAAGTATGAGATCTTAAAGTAAGACTCAATTCAAATAGCACTGCTTTGACAACAAAATAACTGCAACACAGCAGATAAAAATCTTTTACATTATAGTATACAGACGTAACTGTCTCATGTTACACTTTGCTTTAAAAAGTACACATACGCCATGCTTAAGACTACAAAGGTGAGAAAAATGATATAATAAAATATTAACTTATTAGGTATCTGTTGTTACATATGCTTATGTGCCAGTCAAATCAAAGTGCATACAGAAAGAAGTAAATGAGTTAATGAGCAACTTGCTTCACATGACTTGTGCACAGCCCGCTGTATCTACATAAAGGTATTGGTTATGCAGACAAATAAGTTGCTAAGCTAAGCAGAGAATGCTAAAGGTCACAAAAGCAGTAATAATGAATGACTCAAAGCAAAATGATGTGAATTGTCTGTTTGTTACTAGTGGTGTTTGGTTACAGTCTGATCATTAAATTAGTTAGTGGCTCAGTTTAGCATTCTAATTTCAGACAACAGATCACAGGGCCTGGACCAGCCTAGGCCTCAAGTATAAATCTCTTGCTGTGGGGGTAAGGGCTGTCTTGCACAGAGTATAGATAATGAAAAATAGTGTGACATGTTACTTCTGGAAGTGATTATCCACAGTCAGATATGTCTGCATACTTAATGACACATTCCTCTGAAAGTTACTGGAATGGAAGATAAAAAAAATGTTTTAGAATATTTGTGGCCCTTTTCTGATATCTGGGTGACAGAGATGTGAAGGTGTTCAGTTCAGTGGTACCCTAGTAATGCAGTGACCCTTCCAATGAGGTGACAAACATACCACTACAATAACATTGCTAAGTCAGCATGGTAGGGGATGCCTGACAAAGCATGGCTATACTAGGCTCATATATCAAAGGGTACATTTCAAGATCATTGTAAGCCACTGTACTCAGCAATTATTTGCATAAATGGAGCTTTGAACCCAAGTAGCAGGATGATACCTGAAACATTGCTGCACACTGCAGTTGCTAGAAATGGCTGCACTGCAATGCACAACATCATCCTGTTACTCTACAGAGGGATGGTGGTCAGCAAGATGCAAAAGCATCCTGTCCTTGGAAATAGTCACCCCCCCCCCTCAAAAAACCTCATTCAGCACTGCCAGACAGTAACGTTGCTACTCGTGCAGCCCTAGAAGTTCTTGGCTTTTGTAAAGTGCACATAAAACCACAGTCATATCGATTTAGCAAGTGCCGCTTGTTGTCAGATGCTTTGTTAGTACCACATATGTCAGCTCCAAGGCATAAAATGATGAAGCACTGACTGTAAACTAGAAAAACTGGGTTTGACTAGCATCCTGGGTGATGAAGGAGACACTGTGGGGGGGGGGGGGTGATGAGAAAGATAAGCCAACACTTGCTTACCTCCTGTGGGAAGGAAATAAGCATGTTCCACGTGCCCAACTTCTGCACCTGATGAAGACTAGAGACAAGGCAAAACAATGCCAGTTCTAAGTCTGTGGGTGCACCCCACACATGCATGCCTGGGAAATGCAGCATGTCAGGCTGCTAGGGCATAACCTTCAAGTCTAACAACCAGTTTCATCATGATGTACCATGCACATCCTTTCTTATTCCTCCAAATGCAAACTTCTTGTACATATGTATAGTATTCTGCTTTAATTTTTTTTCTCATGCCGTACAAATGCTAAGTATTGCTTATACATGAATGTGACTACTTGCATACTTCCAAGACAGATGTACACTGATCAGCAGCTTAATTTCAGTTCTCCCAGTGTGAAAAAAGAAACTGAGAAATGTGTGCTAGTAATTCTGCCAGCTTTAGTAAAATTTATTTACTGGTTAGTAAGTCCACACAGCATATCTGGACCTCGCTAAGGCGTTCGACACCATCCCACACTCAGGAATCATAGACAAACTCACCAGCTTAAATATTAACCCCTATGTCACGAGATGGGTTGCCAATTAGCTCTCAGACAGAACCCACACGGTAAGAGTGGCAGGCGCCATGTCTGACTCTAAACCAGTCACAAGCGGAGTCCCACAGGGCTCAGTCCTGGGACCCCCTCCTGTTCGGTATATATTTCTCCGAAGTACAGGCAAAGGCGGAGGGACTGTGGCTAACCAAGTTTGCAGATAACTGTAAATTGGGTGCAATAATTGACTCTCCAGCTGACACAGACATCCTGCAAAAGGGTCTGACAGAGACAAACACCTGGTGTCAAAGTCACAGCCTCTAGCTAAATGCCAAAAAATGCATAGTAATCCCATTTGGGAAAAACAAAGTACCTACAAACTACCACATAGATGGGAATCCACTAAGTACAGAAGAAGTAATTAGGGACCTGGGTACCCAAGTAGATACCATGCTCTCCTTTGATAACCACATAGCCAAAACGGTCAGGAAATCCTTCTATGTGGCACACCTGATCACAAAGGGTTTCTCATCCAGATCCAAGGAGGTGATTGTGCCCCTTTACTCCTCACTCATTAGGCCCATAATAGAGTACAATGCCCCATTTGGGATGTACCTCACTAGACACCTGCAACAACCAGAAAGACCACATAAGTACCTCACTAAGAGGATTAAGGGCCTTAAACAATTACTCTATGAAGCATGACTAAAAAAGCTCCAGCTCTTCTCAGTCACTTACCGTCTTCTCAGAGGTGACCTATGTCTGACCTATAGGGCCATGTCAAACCCTGAACTAATGGACATGCTTCACCTCAAAAAAACGAGATCCCTCAGAATCACTCGTTCTAGCGACTTGAACCTATGTACAACAATAAACAGAACATGTTGGAGGGATAGATTCCTGTCCCAGCGACTCCCCTCACTCTGGAATAGAATCCCAATCCATATTCGACAGAGCTCCTCTCTGACCCTTTTCAAGAGAAATCTTGATGAGTGGATGGGTAATCATAAGTTCTACCCTGGGATCACTTCAGCAGCCCTGTTGACAGAGGCCCAGGTTACTAATCTAATGGGGAGGCGAAAGCCATCACTCTGTGGCTAGGCTTATAAATGCCCATGGGCAGATAGCCTAGTACTTACCTATGAACCTAAGTACACTGCCTGGATGCCAGCAAAGAAGAAACTTAGAGACCCTGAAAGAAAATCAGCTAGAAAAAGTGAAAATGAAATTTTATGAAAATTTGTATAAAACAGAGAAATGTGGAAATCAAGAAAGAACACAAATGGAAATATTTATGGAATACTTAAGTATGCCAAGGTTAGAGGTAGATGAGGCTCAATAATTAAAAGTTAAGATAGGAGGAGATGAGTTAAAATGGTGACATACAATCAATCTGCAGGAAAGTCTCCCGGAATAGATGGTATTCCTGTGGAAGATTGGAAGCTAGGCAGGAAGAAAGTGGTAAAGATCAGGAAGATTTTGTTTAACAGTATTTTAAAAGGAAGGGAAGCACCAACATCACGGAAGAAAGCTGCAGTGGCCATAATACCTAAAGACGATAAAGATCCATCAGACAATCAAACAGAACAGGACACAGGATCCAAATTGCCCGTTTCAATTTTAAAACATAGTTATAAAGTGCTTCTGTCTATAATAGCTAAAAGAATGTCAAATGTATTGCCAGAATTGAGAGATATGGATGAATGTGGTTTTGTGGAGGTGAGGAAAATATTTGACAGCAATACAGCTCCTCGTGGTGTCCTGCAGAGTTCTACAAGCAGCAGAGAGTGGAAGAGTGACTTTCCATTGATTTATAAGTATTTTTTCTGGATTTCTATTTTCGACTGCTGTATTTTGCCTTAAAAGCGAATTTTTATTACTAAACTAGCTCTGCAAGTTGATTCACTGTATTTCTGTTTGTTTCTAAACTGTTTTGCACTTTAAAAGTTTGTTTTTTGCTTAAATTAACTGGTAGGCTACACACTCAAGTGTGCTAGCCGATTTAAAGCATTTACTGTTTGTTACTGTATCTATTTTTTATCTGTTTGTGAAAAAAAACAAAAAAAAACAAAACAAAATCCTTGTTTTCCCGCCTTTACTGAACTAGAATAGTCCAGTCTTCAGATTTTGCTGATCTCTGGGCTGTGTCATAGTTCCCGTGTTGTCCATATCCTTCTTTGGATAGGAGGAAGCTTCTTTGTTCACCAGTGGGAGTGGGGAGCACTGAGCAGCCTATTTGTCCCAAAAGGAGTGGTTCCAGCCCAACAACTTGTAGTTTATTGGCCGTTTTGGACCATTTCCTAGCTCTTTCTAACCCCCTGCTATAAAGCCCGCTTTAGCGCAATTTTGCGTGAAGTTGCGCATACAGCATCGGGTAGTGCCGGTTAATCAAGTTTAAACTATTTCTGGCTCCGCTAAGTCTGCTCTTCAGTTTTCCCCTTAGAACTGCTCTATTTTCAATCTAAACAGTCTATTCTCTATCTGAAAAGCCCAGCACTTGCTCCTAAAGCATTTTTACACAGATAAAGCACTCAAACAAAAAGAAAGCACTACATCCACCTACAATCCCCTTGAGTACCCATTTCCCTATAGGTCCTTTCTGACTCAGTTACATAGCAATCCCTTACACTATTCTAGCATGTCGAAGGGTCAATTACTGGCGTCCTCTCCAGTTCAGCTGGTGAATCTGGGAATCTTGAGGCAATGTTACAACTGCCTCATGTACACAGACAACCCTCTCCTCCTCCCAACAAATACAAATATATGTGGGAGATGCAACTATATAGCCAAACTGGAGGCTGAGCTCCCTCGACTCAGTACTGGCAAAACCAGTCAGGTGGAGAAGGTAACCACACACACCACAAACCCAGTCTCACATAGACCTATCACAACTACAAACCAAACACATAAACACACAAAAACTTACTCGGAGGCTCTAATTAAAAATCTACCAAAACAACAGAGGCCTCCAAAGCAGACATCCAAGCAACCACTACCTCAAAACATAGCACATGCAACACATAGTTCACAATGTCAGTGTGCCAAACAGTCACAGCCCTTAAGGCCAAACAACATGCCTGATACACTTGTAATAGGTGACTCCATAGTCAGACACACTGACGTCCTGCTCACCAGACTGAACAAGGAAAAGATTACAGTAAGCTGCCTGTCAGGCGCTAGAATCTGCCACATAACACAAGCACTCAGGTTACTCCAAAGCAAGTACAAATATGACTCAGTCATTGTCCATGCCGGTGTGAATGACCTGAGACATACCTCCCTGGACTACATGAAAAGAGACATAGAGGAGCTCTCTGATTATGTAGCCCAGGCTGGTATGACCCTGACCCTGAGCAGCATTTCACCCTCACCAAGAATGATGCAACAGTACAAAGACAAAATTATCAGCTTTAACAATTGGCTCAATTACTGGTGTCATTCTAAGGGGAATGTCTGTCTGCTTGGGATGACATGCTTGACAAGCCACGCTGCTTCGCAAGGGATGGCTTGCACCTGTCACCCCTGGGCTTCCAGATATTGGCCAAGGCTCTTGCCACCCCCATAGTGCCTTTTTTAGGCAAGGCTCAAAAGACAAACCCACCTCCCTAGAAAACACAAGTGGAAAAAAACTAAGGGTAATGCTGCTCAACGCCAGAAGTCTAAACCTCAAGATGCACACTCTCGAAGCCCTCCTCAGTATGGAGAACATCAATGTCTGTGCAGTGACTGAAACCTGGTTCAAGGCTCCTGAGAGCACCCCAGCACTACCAGTTTATACCTCATATCATGCTTTTCGGCCTCAAAACTTGGACCGAACCACAAAAAAAGGGGGAGTATCCATATTCATCAAAGATACCCACACCTCCAGGTTAGTGGCAATGCACGAAGCATCGGAGACCAACCAGGTGCAACTAACCATAGGCAAAACTGCCCTACAGTTTGTAGCATGCTACAGACCACCCTCTCAAACTCAGGAACCCCACTCAGCCTTCCTGAAGACACTGGAGAGTATGAATGTCTCTCCAAATACCATCATATTAAGAGACTTCAACTACCCAAACATAGACTGGGAGCATTACTCAAGCCCCAACACCCTAGCCCAAAGGTTCCTAGAATTCATAAACTCAAATGTGATGGAACAACTAGTCACCACTCCCACAAGAGGAGATAATATACTAGACCTGATCAACACAAAAATGGGGACACAATGCTCCACACCGGAAGTATACCCCTCATTGATGAGATCAGACCATAAATTAATCTCACTGGAAATCCACATCCCGCCCCCACCCCCTGCACAAAAGACCACAGTGAAGAATTTCTCAAAAGCTGACTTCACACTTCTTAAGACTGAAGTGGTATCCTTCAAGGCCACTGGGCCAGTGGAAACCACAGCCCACACCGCTGAATCCTTTATAAACGCTTTCTACGGACACCTTCATTAATGCATGGATCATGCAATCCCAAATAAAACCAAGACCCATTCCCCCAAAGGCAGGTGTCCTGTCTGGTGGACCCCAGCCATAAACAAGCTTTACAACAGGAGGAGGAAACTACTACATGACAGAGCAAAATCCCCAAAAGGGAAGGCATCTCTGATCAGTACTAGCAAAAAACTACGAACACTCATAAAATCATCCAAGGCCAACGTTGAGAGAAAAATCGCAAAAGACACTAAAGACAATCACAAGGCCTTCTTTAGTTATGTTAGAAACCTGGGTGGAAACTCCCAGATATGCTCAGAGTTAGTCCAAAATGACAAAAAATACACTGAACTCACAGACATTGCCAACATACTGGCAGACAGCTTCAGTGCAAATTTCTCCCCCCAAAAGGAGAAATATCTATCCCAGCAGAGTGTAGCCTCCCTGACATCTCAGACGCCCAGGTGAGAGCCGCCCTCTCCAAAGCTAAAAACACAGCATCAATGGGACCAGACGGTGTCCCGGGTTGCGTGCTACATGAACTCCAAGAGGAACTAAACCCGCACATAAGGCTGCTGTTTAATCTTAGCCTTTCTACAGGATACGTACCCAAAGAATGGTGTACAGCAACAGTGGTCCCACTCCACAAAGGAGGTGCTTCTACGGGCCCTGGAAATTACCGCCCCATAAGCTTGACGAGCCTGGTCTGCAAAGCTATGGAGAGGATCATTATGAAACTCATAAACAAAGACATTGGGGACCTACAGACACTGGATCCTACCCTATTCAGCTTTGTCAAGGGCAGATCCTGCCTTTTGAACCTGGTCGACTTTTTTGAAACAGTCACTAAGGCCATTGATGAGGGTAAGACAGTTCACACAGCCTACCTTGATCTTGCAAAAGCCTTCGACACAATACCCCACTCAGGCATCATAGACAAGCTCACCAGCTTAAATGTAAACCCATATGTCATAAGATGGGTTGCAAACTGGCTCAAGGACAGAACCCACAAGGTCAGAATTGCTGGAGCCATGTCAGACTCTAAGCCAGTCACAAGAGGTGTCCCACAGGGCTCGGTCCTGGGACCCCTCTTGTTCGGCATTTATTTTTCCGAGGTGCAAGCAAACATAGGAGGATTGTGGCTGACAAAGTTCACAGATGACTACAAACTGGGTGCCATAATTGATACTCCAGAGGACACAAGCATCCTTCAGAAAGGCCTCATAGAAACGGATAACTGGTGCCAGAGCCATGGCCTTAAACTGGACACCAAAAAATGTATAGTCATACCCTTTGGGAAAAACAAAGTACCCACAAATGACCACATAGGTGGTAATCCATTAAGTACGGAAGAAGTAATTAGGGACCTAGGAACCCAAGTTGACAGTAACCTCTCATTTGACACTCACATTGCCAAGGTGGTTAGGAAGACCTTCTATATTACCCACCTTATCATGAAAGGATTCACATCTAGATCAAGAGAGGTCATTGTGCCCCTATACTCTTCCCTTATCAGGCCCATAATTGAGTACAATGCCTCATTTGGGATGTACCTTACCCAACACCTGCAGCAGTTAGAAAGACCCCAAAAGTACCTCACCAAGAGGATCAAGGGTCTCAAACATATGTCATATGCTGCCCGGCTGAAGAAACTCCATCTCTATTCAGTCACGTACTCAGAGGCGATCTATGCCTGATGTACAAGGCCATGTCCAATCCGGAATTAATGGACATGCTCCACCTCAGAAAATCCAAATCCACCAGAGCCACGAGAGCGAGAGATTTGAACCTCAACACAGAAATAAATAGGACGTGCTGGAGGGACAGATTCATAACCCAGAGGCTCCCTACACTCTGGAACAGAATCCCAGTCCATGTTAGGCAGAGCCCCTCACTGACTCTCTTCAAGAGAAATCTTGATGAGTGGATGGGAGATCGTAGGTTTACCCCGGGGGTCACTTCTGTGTCACTACTAGACAGAAGCACAGTAAACTAAACCCTAAATGGGCATAGTATTCTCATTCCAAGGGGTGGCGAAAGCCACACACACTCTGGCTAGGCTTATAAATGCCTTAGGGCAGATAGCCAAGTATGAACCTATGAACCTATAATAGAGCATAGATGTTCCAGGGGGAAGCAGGGTATAAAAAATACAAATGCATCTTGATGTAGAGAAAGCATTTCACAGAGTAAGCTTGAATTTTATGAGTAGGGCAATGGAAGCATTTGCATTTCCTGATACAATAATCAAGGGTTGGAGGCAAAAATTAAAGTGAGAGGGTTTCTCTCTGACAAATTGTGTCTGTACAGAGGACTCAGGTAGGGGTATCCCTTTTCTCCTTTGTTATTTGCTTTATATAGAGAGTCATTGTCAAAGAAAATAAAGGACTCAGAAATTCAACAATATAATTGTCACAGTAATCAAGAAACGTTGCCTTTATTTACAGACAATGTTATTTTGTATCTGATAAAACCAGAAAAGGACATCTCAGTGTTGTGGAACATCTTGAGACTGTTCTGAGTCTTTGGGATATACAATTAATGAAGATAAAACAAAGGCTATAGCTGTAAACTATGTACCCCCACATGAATTGGTTCAGCAATATCCATATTTATGGGGACATGATAAAATGAAGTATTTAGGAGTATGGATTAAAAAGGATTATGTTATGGCAGCTAAGGATATGTGGAAAGAGACTAAACAAAAGATAATACAAAATTGAGAAACTGGAAGGTGTTGTTTATGGATATGAATAGCAAAATACAAGCACTGAAATGTTTTTAGTCCCTTTCATTTTATGTACAGGTCAGGCATATTTTTATCAACCTGAGGAGAAGTTGTGGACAATAATTAATAAAGAGTCAAAGGAATTTATCTGGGAGGGGAAGAGAGCAAGGGTTAAGTGGGATAAGTTGATCCTTTCAACAGAACAATGTGGTTTTGGATTACCTGATTTGAAGAGATATGTTAGAGGTACATAGTTAAAAAATATATATATATAACATTAAACAGAAAGCTATAGTTCAAAGTGGGGAGGGATGATGACGAAACAGGAAAATTCAAGAAATAAGGAGAAAGTGGGATTCTGAATGCAGATCTTTAAGGAGAATAACAACAGCCACAGAGAATATTATAGTCATAAAGTAGCAGAAAGTATTCTAATAACAAAGCCAACACAAGAATGGAGACAGGAGATTCCGCAGGTAGAGATGACAGCAATTGGGGGTAAGGAGAATAGGCAACAGAGGGCTGGAATTTGCTGGAGAAAACTGACAAAGGAACCAAGGTATTGAGAGCAAATAACTACAGTGGGAAAGGTAATAAAATGTGAATAGGCCAAGAAGACATTTGGACTGCAGGCTAGAGACTACCTTCTGTACCAGAGATTGCTATGAGAGAATAGGAAAAGAGAAAGGCACAGGGAAATCCTCAGTGAAAGACCTGCTCTGGTAGTGTTTTAGTTGAATCTAGAACAGAAGCTCCTGTTAAAGAGGGATAATTAGTAGGGGATATAAAATATTGTACAGCAACTATAAGAATCAATCAGATGGAATAGAAAAGATTGGGAAGAGAGATTGGATAAGCAGTTTACAAGGGAACCATGGGAGGATGCGTGTATCCCTCCAAGGTGTGCAACAAAGTTTAGAAGATTTAGGATTTTTGCTTGGACGTGTTTGTATAGGTATTTTGTACCCCAGGCAGACTCCAATGATTTTTTTCCTCAGGTAGATGGCAAATGTTGGAGGTGTGATGGGGAGGAAAGAGTTAACTGGGAACATATGTTTTGGACAATAACCATTTGGCAGACTTTAAAAATCCCCTGCTATTTCAGAACTATCTTGCTAGCAAATAGGTGTAATTAAGGAAATGATTCTTTTGAGCTAGGATAGAGAATCTGAATGCCTAGACATAGTAAGGCCTTGTTAAGTTTAATTCTGGTGCCCCCCCCCCAAAAAAAAAAAATTACTATAAAATGGAAATCAAAGTCTAAACCATGTATATTTGAAATATTGAATATTGTAAAAGATAAAATAAATGGAAGTGGGATCTCTAGAAAACGGTAGGAGAAAATTACATAAAATAAATGGAAATTGTAGAAACAATACATGCAGAATAATGTTCAGGAGGAGGAGGAGTAGAGAGAGGTTTAAGGGGAGGCAGGAATTTATGTAATATTGGACTGATGATAGTTATACAGAAGAGCACATGATGCATAATATGTGTAACTGGGAACAAGTTAATATGTTTTTCTGTTATATTAATATATGTTTACCTATGTCTTAAGTGATCATTTAATAAAGGTGCTACAAAACTGTGACTACTTGCATATTCATTATAACTAGCATTGTCAACATATTGCTTTGTTATATCTTATAATTTCTTCTTAATGAAACACTATCCAGAACATGCATGCATGTATTTATTTAATTGCTTTTGTTGACTGAGATAGTCCGACTGGGTAAACAAGCCCTTTTTTCAGTGGAGGGCCAGGGAGATAAGCTCCAGTAATACATCTTGTAATGTCAAATTCTTAGTTACAAATTAATAGTTTCAGTAAAATGATAGAATATATCTGCTATTTGTTCCAGATTGTAACTGAGAATAATCTGTGTGCCATTTCACCAACCCAGTAAACAAAATGTATAAATGCATAGATAGATAGATAGATAGATAGATAGATAGATAGATAGATAGATAGATAGATAGATATACATCTGTAGTCATGGGGGTATTCAAAACCCTATAGCCAATAGGTCTTCCCAGCTGGAGTGACAGTATCCACCCAGCAAAGAACACATCCAGGGTATGCTCCAAATATAGTGGCCCCAAGAAGTATGGAGTGACAGGATGTGCAGGAGATCTAAAGTCATTAGCAGATGCTGCTGAGTCAATCCAAAAAGAGAAAAGTAGTTGCAAAAAAACACAGTAATGCTCCCATAAACTACTGACTAACCTTTATAGATTCAGAACTCTTAAGGAAAACTATGCTTCCTTGTTTCTGGGATCACTGATGCTTGGAGGCACTACTGAGGCATATATTCAGCTCACTAAGCTGTAATCACTATAGCCTTCATTGGTAGGTGCAGGAAATGTGTAAATGCACAAAATTGCATTGTGATCCCCACAATAACACAGATTGCACATGTTCTTACCACGGGGATGGGTTAGCCACTTAAACAGAATTATCTCTTAAGGCTACCTGTATGAGAGCTGTGCCACAGATTCTCCCCCCATGGTGGGGAATGAATGAATCATGGCAACAGCAGCTCAGTAATCAACAACCATGAGATAAAAAAAGTTCAGAAATACATAACT
Source organism: Protopterus annectens (assembly GCF_019279795.1). Lineage (NCBI taxonomy): Eukaryota > Metazoa > Chordata > Ceratodontiformes > Protopteridae > Protopterus > Protopterus annectens. The sequence goes on along the minus strand of NC_056733.1, from coordinate 82,577,528 downwards.
TACATCTCCCACTGCTATGCAAACATACAGAGATGCATTCTGCAGGCAAATACATATTCTGTTCTGTGTCAGAATTTGATATGACCTCTATATTTTGAAAACAATTTCTGCTTCAGTCACTGATCTGCAAAATGAATCAGGCAGGATGGTTTCAGACTAGATGGTGCACACAGCAGAGGCTGAGGATGGACCCTGAGTAAGCCTGGATCAAAGTCCCCTTAAATAAGCATGAGCTTGTGGGGCTGTGAATCCCTAAGAAACTCTGAGGGTCTAGATTAGTGGCTTCCTTTTCTCTAAATACTTGTTTACACCCTTTTTCGCCATTGGGGCTAAAAAGTATTCACTATACCATAAGGAGCACATTTGTTTACATAAATAATATTAATCACAGGCTCTAAGTGACAAGACACACTCTCGTCTTCTCTCTGATTAGATTGACTATCTCACTGCCCTCCCTCTGTCACAGTTTCATCACTCTCTTTCCTTAACTATCCAAAACTAATACTCCTTATAAGAGTCCAAATAGCCCCAGCCATTCTCACTTTCTTAACCACTTTACTTCTTGATTCTAAGTGTAACGATAATTTCAGAGTTGCTCTACAACTAACATATCATACTGTATTTCATTATTAACCATCTTCCCCTTCTAATATTTCTTTAGTTAAGCTGCCTCTTCTTTTCCCTATTTAATTGCTAGAAATCGCAGGTAATCTTGCAGTATCTTTTAGAATGTTATATCTCTTGTTTTGCCATTTACAAGCCTGTGTCTAATTCTAATGAATGTTCAAAACTGTATCAGTGGGAGTGGTAAGCACTAGGTAGCCTACCTACCACAAGAGGAGTGGTTCCTGGCCCAGAAACTGTAGTTTATTGGCCATTTTGACAGTTTTTCCATCTCTCTCAACTTTCCGGTTTAAAAGCCTGTGTTTGCTCTTGTTTCCTGCCTTTCATGTAACTAGTCTAGTCCAGATACAGACTTGCTGTATCTAGGACTGTTTGAAAGCTTCTGTGATCTACTAGTTCTCTCCTCTCCTGCACTTATACTAGATTATTAGACTAGCACTTTATCAGACTTCTTGTAGCAATTATTGTAGCACACAAAAACATTCTACAAGGACAGATCTAGTACTTATTATCAATGCCCACCCCACCAGGCATGTTTAAAGGTCAGTTCCCTGTGCTTCCTCCTATTAACCTGGTGAACTTGGTCATCCTGAGGCAATGTAGCAACTGCCTCATGTACACCGACAACTCTCTCCTCTTAACTTCCAACATTCAGACTTGCGAGAGATGCACTTACATATCCAAATTGGAAGCCACGCACTCTCCAGCTAAGAATGGAATAGCTGGTCAAGAGGAGAAGGTCAACACTTGCACCACACCACATGGAACACACACCAGTACTGCTTTCACATAAAAACACAAACCACACACCCACCTTCGTGGAGGCTCTCAATAAAAATCTACCCAAGCAGCAGAGACCTCCAAGGCAGAAACACACTCAACCACTACAACACAACACTAATCATGAGACACATAACTCTCCTAAACAGTGTGCCACCCAACCAAAGCCCCTAGGGCAAAACAGCATCCCCAACACACTAGTCATAGGTGACTCGATAGTGCGGCACACTTATGTCCCACTCACTAGGTTGAATAAGGAGAAAGTAACAGTCAGCTGCTTGTCAGGTGCCGGGATCTGACACATAACGCATGCACTCAGGTCACTCAGCAACAGGTACAAATATGACTTTGTCATTGTACATGTGGGTGTGAATGACCTGAGACGTACCTCCCTGGACTACATGAAAAGGGACATGGAGGAGCTCTCGGATTATGTAGCCCAGGTGGGTATGACCCTAGCCTTGAGCAGCATCCTACCATCACCCAGAATGATACCACAGTACAAGCAGAAAATTATTGATTTCAACAATTGGCCATGTTTCTGTTGTCATTCTAAGGGGATCCAGTATCTGTCTGCCTGGGGTGACATGATTGACAGACCTCGAAGCTTGGCCAGAGATGGCCTGCATCTGCCACCCCTGGGCTTCTGGATACTGGCCAAGGCTCTTGCCACCCCTATAGTGGCTTTTTTAGGTGGTGTTCCAAAGACCAAATTACCACCGTAACAGCTACAAACAAATGAATCTGAGGGTCATGTTGCTCAATGCTAGAAGTCTAAATCTCAAAATGCACTCGCTCGAGGCATTCCTTAAAATGGAGAACATCGACATTTGTGCTGTAACAGAGACCTGGTTCAAGGCAACAGAAAGCACCCCTGCACTACCAGGCTATAACTCATTCCACAGCATTCGGCTCCAGAACTTAGACCGAAGCTCCAAAGGCAGTGGTGTTTCCATATTCATAAAGGATGTGCACACCTCCAGACTGGTAGCCCAAGATAACTCATCAGAGATACTTCAGGTGCAGCTAACATTGTGTAAGACAGCAATTCAGTTTGTAGCCTGCAATAAGTCCCCAACCATGTCCCAAGACTTGCACTCCATGTTCCTAAGCACCCTGGAGAATATTAGGGTCCAACCTAACACTCCCTTACTAGGCGACTTCAACTACCCCTCCATTAATTGGATAAACTACTCATGTACCAATACACTTGCCCAATGTTTTCCTGGAGTTCATTAATTCAAATGCCCTAGACCAGCTCGTTCTTACCCCCACAAGAGGTAGCAACATCTTTGACCTGGTCATTACTAACATGGGTTACCGTTGCTCTATGCCAATAGTCAGCCCCTCCCTGGTTAGATCCGACCACAAACTAATCACCTTGGAAATCCACATCCCTCCCACCCCAAAGCAAAGGAAACCACCATGAAAAACTTCTCCAAAGCTAACTTTGGGATCCTAAAAGCAGAGGTGGTTAACTTCACGGCACCCATGCAAATGGAGAATAGTTGCGTGACTGCAGAATCAGACACCAATGCACTGTACGAACACGTACACAAATGCATGGGTCTCGCCATACCCAATAGAACCAAAACACTCTCCTCCAATAAAGGGAAGCCAATCAGGTGGTCCCCTGCCATAAACAAACCCTACAACAGACGGAGGAAACTGATGCAGAATAAGGTGATGTCCCAAGACTGGAAAAACTCCCTTATCTGCCTCAACAAAAAGTTGAGCTCCCTCATCAAATCCTCTAAAGCTAGGTATGAAAACAGAATTGCAGCAGATAGTAAAGACAACCGCAAGTCCTTTTATGATTATGTAAAGAATCTCCACGGCAATACCCAGATTTGCTGAGATACTGCACAATGGTACCTCCTATACCGAGCCAACAGATATTGCCAGTTCACTGGCCGACAGATTCAGTGCCAAATTACTCTCACAAAGGACCAATCAGAATACCAGTAGATTGCCAGGCACCCAGTATTACTGTTGCACAGGTTAAAACAGCACTGTTCAAGACTAAGAATACAGCTTCTATGGGACCTGACAATATCCCTGGTTGTGTTCTACATGAACGATAGAGTGAACTGGCACCTCACCTGTGTGCCCTGTTCAATCACAGCCTCACCTCAGGTGTTGCCCCTGCCGAATGGCGCACTGCTACAGTCATCCCTCTCCACAAAGGAGGAGCGACTAAAGACCCTGGGAACTATCGCTCCATTAGCCTGATGAGTCTGATATGCACAGCTATGGAATCGATCATCATGGACCTAATAAACAAGGATATAGGGAATTTCCAAACTCTGGATCCCACACAGTTTGGTTTTGTGAAGGGTAGATCATGCCTGCTCAACTTGGTTGACTTCTTTGAGTCAGTCACCAGAGCTGTGGATGAAGACAAGGTGGTTCATACAGCCTACCTTGATCTGGTCAAGGCTTTTGATACCATTCCCCACTCAGGAATCATAAATAACTCACTAAGCTTGGCATCAGCCCCTATATCACTAAGTGGGTTGCACACTGGCTCACACATAGAACCCACAGTGTGAAAGTAGCTGACTCTAAATCAGACTGCCGATTAGCACGAGTGGAGTCCCACAGGGTTCAGTCCTGGGTCCTCTCCTGTTTGATATCTACTTCTCTAAAGTCCAGGCCAACATGAAGGGACTCTGGCTGACAAAGTTCGCAGATGATTGCAAGTTGGAAGCTATTATTAACTCCCCAAGTGATGTTGACATCCTACAGAATGGCCTCACTGTGACCAACGACTGGTGTCAGAACCATGGCCTTAAGCTCAATGCCAAAAAATGTGTCGTCATCCCCTTTGGGAAAAACCCGGTTCCCATGAATTACCACATTGATGGCAGTCCACTGAACACAGAAGGCGTTATAAGAGATCTGGGAACACAGGTTGACAGCAACCTCTCTTTTGATCAACACATTGCCACAGTGATTAGAAAGTCCTTCTATGTGGCACATCTCATTACTAAGGGTTTTGCATCCAGGAAAAAAGAGGTCATTGTCTCCCTCTACTCTTCCCTCATTAGGCCAATCATTGAGTACAATGCTCCATTTGGCATGTACCTCACTAGACACCTGCAACAACTGGAGAGGCCGCAAAAGTACCTCACAAAGAGGATCCTAGGCCTTAAAAACTTGACCTATATGGACAGACTCAAAAAACTCCAACTATTCTCTGTCTCATATCGCCTACTTAGAGGCGATCTCTGCTTGACTTACAGAGCCATGTCAGACCCAGCTCTGCTAGAAATGCTAAATCTAAAGAAATCCCAATCCCTCCGCACCACATGCTCCAGAGACCTCAACCTCATTACCACAATTAACACAACATGCTGGAGGGACAGGTTCATAACCCAGAGACTGCCCATGCTATGGAACAGATTTGCCATACATGTCAAGCAGAGCACCTTGCTGACCCTCTTCAAGAGAAATCTTGATGAGTGGATGGGAAACAGAATATTCACCCTGGGGATAACACCAGTGGCTTTACTCAACAGAGGCACTAGGAACTAATGTCAGTTGGCACTGTGCCAGGGTAATCCTATGGCTAGGCTTGTAAAGGCCCCAGGGATATTAGCTTAATATGCACCTATGAACCTATACTTATGCAAGCTATGTACATGGTCTTTTTCTAAATGTTTAGGTAAGCTATTGTAAATCTTTTTCTCTCATGTATATACCTTTACCTGTATTTTGTATTCTTTCTAATGTTGTGTAGCTATATTTTATGTATATGTATAAACTGGTGTTAAATGTAGAGCTTTTCTCCATAAGCCTCCTCTGAAAAGGGGTTATATCCCAGTTGGACTTTACTAGTAAGCAAAGATAAATAAATGCATGTTTCATATACAATGAAATGAAACTTGTACACATAAGCGCAGATAACTTGGTATGTGAAACACTCTGCTTCATATTTCATATGACATGTGGTAGTATTTTGTATAGAGTTGTGTGAATCACTTGGTATCTGAAGCCTGCAACAGTATGATATACCTCTGCCGGACAGCTGCTCTCAAACTACTACTTTCTGTTGCTCAAAACAGACCAATAACAAAAGAGATTAGAATCTAAGAGCTTCTGTAGTGAGCTCCCCCACTTCATTATTTCCACAATCAATCAATAAGAGAGGGAAAGAGAGAGAAAGGAAGGGAGATGCTGATACAGGCAATCTGAGCTACAAAAACAAACATCTTTCAAAATGGTTTGGTACTGTTCACAAACTGACCAGACTTTTATTTATTTATTTTTTTAACAAAAATGGGAAGGATTTGTGCAAAGCTTCATGGGCGCGCACGCACACACACACACACACACACACACACACACACACACACACACACACACACACACACACACACACACACACACACACACACACACACACACACACACTGCAGGAATAGCCTATGGCTTATCTTTAGGGTATAGGAGGAAACCATTTCACCCAGATAAAACCCACACAGACACAAGGAGGACATGAGGACATGCAAACTTTCATACTAGGGCACATTAGCTAGCTGGTGGGGCATGTCAGACATATGAAAACTTCCAGCTATGCAGGTACCATATAGAAGGAACCAAAGCCAAGAAATGAACCACATTTCCAAATATATGTACGTATTTGTTGTGAACCATATGGTGAAAAATAGGCCACTCGCAAGGCAATGTAAGGCTACTGCTGTTACCTAGGAATTTAGATCCATTTTTCTGAAACCCTTTGAAGTGTTTAGTAAACTTCCCAGAAATGTATGCTATGATGAATACCTAGAGTTGTACTTAGCTGATGATTTGAGATAAAAAGACACACAAACACACCCACAATTTTAGCTTCATTTCATGTTTGTTTCTGTACAAGTCTAAATTTGGAGTGGTGGGCCTCAAGCATGAATCTAATGACCCAAACAATTCTCTTCCTAAAATATATATGAATTTCATTTCTGAGGCAGTGACAAATTAGTATGCATACTTGATAGTAGTTTCACCTGCAAAGTGATGACAATTCGTGTAATGTCCCACAAAGTAACCAGGTACATGCAAACATATATTCATGGTTTTATACGGTATGCATTTGCCTTTGTAAGAAACTGAAGATATGCATATTTGTTATGAAATGACTCTAAAGACATTTGTAGTAAGGATGTTATGAAATTATAGTAAAATAAATAAAATAAAACCACAACAGGCACCCAAAAAGGCAGCAGGTGATAAAGCCACGAGCCTGTAGGTGAAAGCAACAGCAGGTTTATTCACATAAACGCCACACAATACAATGCGTTTTCGTAAATAAAATCATATTCAAACAATCAGAACGTGAATTGTCTAATCATCTGTATAACACAGAAGACCAGAGTTTGAGAAGTGACTTAGGTGCTGGAAGAGCTCAGCAACAGCAAATAGAAAATGACTGGCTTATGACTTTCCCATCCTTGGGAGAGAGTTGTGTTTATAGCCCCTGACATATATGTGTGGGAGCAAATAAGCATCATTCAAGAATCACATAGGATGTCACTGCTGTGATGTGGGCACTCATATCAGTTAGTTCGAAATGGGAGGTTGGGGATATAACAGAAACATCCCTATAGCCAGTTTTCTCAATGACGGAGGGTTGTAAGGTTGGGAGTGGTGCTGAGTAGTTCCCTGACATGAGGACAATTAGGGTCCATCATGAAAAAGAAATGGCTCCAGTCTGGAAGGGTTGAAGCCAAACTCTCGGTCCATAGAGACAAGGACACCCTGCCATGGCAGCCAGACCAAAGAACCAAGAATTGGCAAGGGTGCAGACTCCTCTATGGCAGTCTGGATGACAGCACCTCTTGGTGACTCCTGCTTGAGTGCAGGTGGGGTCACCCTGATTCCAAGAGCAAATGAGCTTTAGACCTATGGGAGGAGAGACTAAAGGATGGCAGACACAGAGAGGGGGAAAAAGCACTTAGATAAAAAGTCAAAATGTGGATTGTGTCTGATTATGTTTGTAAAATATTAGACATTATCTTCAGCCTTTTGCACCCACAGCCTGTCACAGTAAAATATACCCATTCTGATATGATGCAAATACATTTTTTAACACCTTTATTGAGTTATCACTTTTGACATAGGCACGTTTACGTTTATATAAAAATAATCAAACTGCATTAAATTAAAATTAACAAACATTGTTCTTCACATATATTGCTATACATCATATAACCTAAGTGACATTACATAAATTATTCAATTCCTGCCCCTTTTTTAAACAAGAAACATCTTTATTAAACCATCACTTATGACAAAAGCAATCATTCATTTATATAAATGAAAACAAACCACACCAACACAATCCTAGTTACAAGCATTTTACATCACAAGCCATACTGACACAGTCCCAGTGGCAAACATTATACATCACTTATAATCTACCTAACCATTTTCAGTCAGACATTATATAGCTCATTTAAATCCTGCCTTCTTTTAAATCTCATTCCTCTCCTGCATGTATTGTTCCCACAATTCCCACTTTTTCCTATATAGTTTGCTCCTATCTTTTTCTAAAGATCTCTCAATTCTAGTTATTTTATCTCTGTTACTATATTCACTACTTCTATTATAGTTGGTTTAGATTTTGATTTCCATTTTCTGGTTATTGCTTTTTTGGCAGCCACCATAATTAGAGACGGCTTTACCATGTCTAGGCAATTCCGATTCTATACCATAGCTCCGAAAAATTATCTCCCTCTTCACACCAATCTGCCCATCCAGCATCTCTGACAGTGCATCCCACAGGAAATCCCTAAAGTCTGCCAACTCACTGCACTCCCAGAAAATATGTTCCCAGTTACCTCTTTCTTCCCTGTCACACTTCCAACATTTGCTATTTACCTGAGGAAAAATTCTCTGGAATCTACTTTGACTGTGAAGAGACGACATAAAATGCCCATAAAGAAAATTGTGATGGTAGTTTCTTCACACACCTAACTTACCCCCCAGATGTACGTGGATGTGTGAACACACACACACACACACACACACACACACACACACACACACACACACACACACACACACACACACACACACACACAGAATGTGTGTATAGAAAATGTACCTCTGCCAAGCGTGATCAGTGACTGCTTAATTATGGTCAAATAACAGCAAGGTTAGTCACTTTTATGCAAAGATGGCCTCCGTACCCATCAGCTACAGCCACCTTATTTACTATGCAGGAGTGGCCTTAGGTCAACTGATGCCCTAGGCAGAGGGCACAATGGCACCCCTCACCACACCAACCAGTGCCCCCATCCTGGTCTACCTACACCAAATAAATACTGGTAAAGTGCCCCCACTAAAGCGGCACCCTAGGCGGCTGCTTAGTTGGCCTATGCCTAAGGCCGGCTATGTTACTATATACACTTTAGATATCTATCTGTCCGGGAAAAAAATGTCCACAATATTGTATTCCAACTTGTTTCATACAAATCTGTGGTAGCTCTGCAAATATAGATCAGTAACTGTTTAACTTGTTCAGACAATAACCAAGATCAGTCACTTTCATTTGTAGACTGCACTTGTATTCACCAAGTCTCTCTTGAAAATGTAGCTGTCTCGATTTGTCTTCTCTGTAGAATTTGCAGAGTAATGAATATTTGTTATACCTGTTCACTGTCAATTATAATCATAATTTACTACTGCTAAAGATAAATGCTTGTACTTTGAGCACAAATGAGAAATTAAGGAGTCGACTCTGAGGCTACAATTATCTTAAATATACTTAAGGTCCTGTTATCCCTGAATCAAATACTTTTTTTTTTTCAAAGAATTAAAAGATCCTGAAGACATAATGGTGTAAAGATAATGAAACACATTTCTAAAGTATCTTGTTTTCCAACTTTCTGCAGCTGTTTGTAATATACATCCATTTTTATGCAGTAAATTCATTTGGCTATGTATTTTGCAAAACACTGTATACTAACCAATTTAAGCACATCTAAAATTTCTGTCGTCACTTGCATCAAATTGATTTATGTCATTTGCTTATTCACATTATATAAACAGAAGCTGTAAGAATCAAAACAGTAATTATATAATGTCATCTCCCTAAGTCCAATTTGACCATTTATAATGTTCTAATCTGAGAGCTAATATTAATATCTCACAACTGAAGAACTTTTATGCTAGACATAGCCTTACAGTTATGTAACTGTAACATATACTGTACACTTTTAAATACTGAGGCCTAGACATATCTGTTTCTCTACAAGCAGTGATATGTTTTGTACATTTCCTTTGTATCAGTTCAGATTGCTGTATATCATTTTTTCTGTAGTAGAAGAATCCTGAATTGTACCCTAATATAATATAATAAAGACCAGTAATTATAACAGGGTCCCTAAATGAGAACATTTTAAACAACAAGCCAAGCATCTACACAGCATTACATACTAATGTTGCATTTTCTTTGAAGCTCAGGTTACTGAGGATTGAAAGACCCTAAGGCCCCCTTCAGGATTAGAATTAAGATTTGTTTGTAATTAAACAGTACCACTGTCCATACAGATAACCCTTACCTCTATATGCTGATTCTAAGGCTATTCCTCATTAGCCAAGAGTGTATATGATTACACAAACTATTCAGTATAGTATCGTCACACTTTAAAGAATCACAGCACCAGTTTTAATGTAATCAGTATTAAAGTACATTCTTCACAATGTTTCTGAAAAATCAAATGCCATGGCACTGTGCTGAAGCTTGACTTTTGCAATACACAGCTCTAACATCAATGTCCCCCATCGGACCCCATCTTAAGTACAGCCAATTTAAAACATACTTTTAACAAAATTCGCACCTGGTTGAAGCATTATATACTGCACAGGAAAAGAGAAAACAAAAGTAATGATCTTCATAAACTATTTCTGAATTCTAGCAGTAATATATACAGGGCAGATGGGCCCACCAGCATGGTTGAAAGATCTTTATCTCTCAGATTAACAGTACAGGGTTCGGTTATGACTTCTGGCCACTGTCTATGTGGAGTTTCAATGCTCCACCCATGTCTGTGTGGGTTTACTCTTTGGATTTCTCCTACATCCAAAACTGCAAGTGGATTGTCCACCCAAGTTGCCCATATAGTTATATGTTGCATTTACCATCTGCTCTTGTGGCCCAGGCCATGGCTGAAAAAGGTTCATTGACCAGCCAGCTTATCTGCTTGAAGGTTAATGAAAAACAAAAACAAAAAAAAAACAAAAACAAAAACCTTACATCGTATGAGTGAAGTTAGCTTATTTATGCCTACATGCATATAAATGACTCTAATTTGACTGATTCAACAGTCCATATGCCCAGGACACCAGGGGAGCTGCATAAGGAGGGTTAGACTGAGTGGACAATATTCCCCCACTGCATTGTAATGGTGAGGCAAGGAGCCATATCTGTTGCATGACCTGCACCTTTCAGAGAATGAGTATGCCAGCATGCATAGCCGGCCTTAAGCATAGGCCAACTAGGCAGCCGCCTAGGGTGCCGCTGTTGCAGGGGCGCTTTTCCAGTATTTATTTGGTGTAGGTAGACCAGGATCAGGGCACCTGGGTGGTGTGGGGGGTGCTGTGGAGCCCTTTTGCCTAGGGAACCAGCTGACCTAAGACCACTGCTGCCAGCATGACCCCCATATGAAGGTGTGAGATTCCTATTTAGAGTTCTATAACTATGAAAATAAACTCTGTAAGTTAAAGAATTGCAGTGAATCTCACAATGTGCTGTATTATCATCCTTTTTCAGGGGAAAATTGTCTTCATGCAATACCCAAATGAATGGCTGCACCCCTGCATTCTTGCTACTTATATGTATATACACAGTAAGTTGATTAATGTACTTTGGAGTAAAAGGCTTATTCCATGGTACCCCAATATAAGTATATACATTCCTTTTCCACACATTTAGTATCCTGGTCCTGAGAATTGCAATTACAGTTCTTATAACTTCAACAGGAACCCATGTTAGCCTATAAAGGACTGTAGCTGGAGGAGGACATGTGCAAAAACAAACATGTCAATGGGCCTGGCACTGAGGGACTCCCATTTACCCATGTTGCACAGGGGTAATAGGGTAAGTAGAAACCACTGATGTCTGTCGCTGAGATAGCTTTTTGCAGCCTTCAGGGTCCCTGGAGTAGCAAGTGGAAGCTGATGGTCAGCAACTAACAGAGAGAAAGAGAAAGGCAAATAACAGGACTCTAATTTGATTTTTAAAAAAATAAGGAGAAAGAGTGAGCCTAAATACAAAATCATACTTTTACTCCAATATAGCAACCCTGAAAAGCATGACAACAAAATCCTGTACTTGGGTTTCAGCAGCACATGCAGTGAGGTCTTCTACCCTTGGAAAATTTGTATTAGCTATCAGTTTATCTTGATGTACAGCATTAGTTATACACCCTTATTGGGTTACTGCACTGGTAAGTTGTCCTTCTGGTGGTACACCACTAGTTATCCATCACTCTTAAAATCCAAGTCTGTGTGAAAGAGCTGTATGCCTTCTTGTTGCCTGCTACTTTAAATCTGGCATACTAGTTTTCTGCATGGGCCTTTTCTTGCCTCTGGTGTGCACATAAGGGGCACTTTTCTCAAGACAGTTAGACCTTATTACTATTTGTTATTTCTATAAACTTGTTCTAGAGCATGGTGTTCAATGGTTAAGTTTCTGGTTAGTTATTCATTTAGGTTGTGTAAATGTTTGGTCTATATCTATCTCAAAATTATCAAGCTTTGGAAGGTCCTGTTATGCCATTAACTTCTAGTTTAAGAACAGTTGTGATTGCATGTCCTACATTATAGTATACAGGAGTGCAATCATCTGTCTTGTATTGTAGTAATTTATAACTAAACCTTAGGACTTTAGCAGGTTTTCTGAGCATTTTAGTGGATCTCTCTGCTTAAATATGTCTAGCATGACAATGAAGAGCAAATCTGAAGTGCTAGATGCCATTTTGTTTTGTGAAGTTTTTAAATTCTTCTGTGGATATAAACTATGGACTATTATCACTACACATCTGTTCTGGCAGACTTAAGATAGTGTTTTCAGTGGTATCTGGCCAATGCAGTTGGCATCTAGCCATCTGAAATGTGTATGCACAACACTTAGAAATGGAATTCATTATTCATCCTGTGAAATCACTATGGATTCACTAACATAGCCCCGATGGGCAGTCCCATAACATATTTAAGGGTCTTGTGAGGTGCCACCATTTTCCTCTGTTTTCTACCAAGTCTCAAAGAAATGCTGTAGGTAAACCAGTGAGCCTCTGTATTAACCACAGGAATGTTCACTATGGCATGTCATGTTTAAATTGTGTGTGTGTGTTCTGTAATATATTTGTTTCTTTGCATTCAAATACAAAATTCAAATTCAAGTTTGAGAGCTTTTAGCAAAACAGTTTACATTAATGAAAATGAGCAGTGAAATGACAATGAATGAAACCAAACATTATAACATTAAACAAATAAAATAAATCTGCAAAAAGTAGGTTTTCTAAGAGCAGTATTCAAACATACAAACAAATGACCATAAGGCCATAGAATAAAAATCCAAAAATATGAATAATGTCACAAGAAATGCAGTTGGCATACAATCTGAAGTACACAAACACATTGCCAATAATACAGCATCAATGTCTGTTTGTCATTATTCCACAAATAAGTAGGATCACTGAAATAAACATCCAGTTGTAGAGCTAATGACCATATGTTACATAAAGTATATCTGAAGGTACTCCACAACTAAAACACAATACAATAAATGCTTTAATTATAGTCAGCTGAGAAAAGTACAGACAGTAAATCCACAAAACAGGCAACACCAAGGGAAAACTTCAAAGCAATAATGTCCAAAAAGTCCCCAGGTAGCAACTCTAAACAGGATGCTTCTCCATCTACATGAAACACCAGAATACTAAAACTAAGTTGCAAACCAGCAGTAAAACTTCTTACATCTGTACCCATATCCACATGTACAGTTAACATCAGTGACCAGGAAACTACAAGTCTTCTCTGAGCAAAAGTACCACATCATAATCCAATGTTCAGCTAAAAAGTGAAGCCTCCAGGTCTGCACTACTATTATCTATGCCTTTGAGGAACAAACCAAGCAGATTTCAGAAAGTAGACCAAAAGCTGCAGCAGTACTCAAAAGCCTATCAGCCATCGGGACTTCCAAGATGGCTGCACATTGAGTAACAGCTTTATTCTCGCTCTCCCAGTATGAAAACAGAAACTTAACAGAGAAAGCAAGTGGACCTAGATTTCTGGTAAATTTCAGTAACTGGCTAGTAAGTGCACTGCCTAGATGCCAGGAAAAAAGAAATACAGAGGACCTGAAGGAAAATCAGCTACAAAACGTGACGAAAAACTCTGTCTTGGAAAAGTACTGTAGCTGTTCAGCAAAAAGCAGTGCAAACTTCAGACATTCCATTCTACACATGCATTCTATTTTTATATATATATATAAGTATTGGTAAATGTCTCTGCTCTTTCTTCATAATCTCAAGAATTGAGCTGCTGCATGAAATTGTATTTAGGGTACATGTGTGTAGTTCTAAATGACAATAAATTTGACTTTGACTTTGACGTGACTTCCAGTAACCTAGAAGAAAGTATAAGGCAACTGCACACATACCTGACTAAAATGAAATACTGATGGAGTATATCAACTCAAACAATAAAAGGCTGGAAAAAATGGAAGAGGCTTTAAACATATATTCAGATAAGGTGATAAAACTACAAAATTCAGAGGTCAAAGTAAAGAAAAGACTGTCTGAATAAGAGACTGTTGAAGAAGAGATGTTTAAAAAAAACAATAGAATTAGAGGACAGAGTACATAGGGACAACCTAAGATTTTTCTGCTGTACTCAAGAAACTGGAAGAAACAGACTGCATTAGTTTATGAAAATACAAATACGCAACTGGACTGGTAGTTCATAATAGGAATTGTTAATTGAAAGGGCACAGTGTGTATGTTCCAAACCTGGCTATGAGAAAACAACCTAGACCTTTAATAGTAAAGATGCAATGTTACAAGCAGAAGGAGATGATTCTCACAAAACTGTGGCAGAAGGATAAAATACTAAAAGTGAGAGACAGCAGAGTGTTTGTGGAAAATGACTACTCATTGTACACCAGGCAGAAGAGGAGTATATGTATACCATTATTCAGGGAATGTTGAGAAGCAGGCATGAGATTCAAACAGTTGTACCCAGCTATCTTCAAAATAGTTTCCCTGAAGGAAGAAAATCATTTTTGATGAAGTACATGCTAAGGAAGAAATAAAAAAAATTGTCCAACCAAAAGTGAGCTGTGTAACAGAAGGTGATTCTGCTTCTTGTTCTTCTGGCAATAAAGACCACAGAGATACTGTGTCAGTGAAACCTTTTCAACATAAAATGCTTGAGCGAGGGAAAAAACACAGGAGTTGACTAGAAGAATCAAGAATACATTGGAAATGAACTAGAGACAGGGTTTGGGAGAAGGAGATGGACAGAAATAAAACAACAAAATCTGGAAATATTGGACTTTCTTGGACTTTGTTAATCTTGCAGGGGACTCTAAATCATATGCCCTACTTCATGTCATTAATATTTGGAGAATAAATTAATTAACTTGGAAATTGACAAATGTGGGATTAAAAAAGCAATAATTATATGTGTGAAACATGAAAGAACAGGAAAATCTGGAAATATTTGATTTTTTTGGACTTTGTTAAACTTGTAGGGGACTCTAAAGCATATGCCCTACTTTATGTCATTAATGTTCAGAAAAATTATCAGTAGAGAGGAGATGAGGGAGAAAGTTAAGTGTAAGTACAACACTTTTTTTCTTAATAGTACTATTCAAATGATGCACAATTTTCTTTGCATGCTATAAAGTAAAGCTTTTTCAGTTATTTTTAAGTGTAATGAGGATACTAATGTAAATAGGTGCTCCTGATTTTTTCTTCTTTTTGTTTCTTTCTCCCTTTTCACTCTTTCTCCTTGTCCAGTTTTAAGAAACGTAGGCACTGCAATGTGAAAAAAAAAAAGATCTGGTTAAAAGAATACGAGAAAAGAAAAATAATATTGTGCTTTTTCTCATTTTTACATTGGGTAATGACTGGGTTAAGGCCATTATCTTAATCTAGAAACAAGTTTTATGAGAAAACAAGAAAATAAAAAATAATATTGAAAAATAATGTCGAAATTCTGCAAATGTCGAACTTACAATGTCGACTTCTGGTTTTCCAAATTCTTAATTTGACGTAATTTGAAAAAACAGAAGATGATGTCACACCCTCATGCTCTTAGCATGTGTGCTACCATAGTAACCATATCCTAACACCAAATTGCAAACAGCTTTGCATGGGGGCTCTGCTATAGTAAATACACCCTAACAGCAAATTTCAGACAGTTTTGTGGGGTCGGGGCTCTGCCCCCATTCCCCCACACACCCTGTTTCTATATATACCAACTCAGAGATAACACTACAGTGAGGAAAAGGGCAAATTTCCTCATCCCCATTTTAGTGCGATCTCCACTCAGATTGTCAAACCTATATTATTGAATGAACACTAATGTTCGCTAATATAGCTGTGACATTTAACAAATCGGCATTACGAAACTTTGAAAACAAACAATCACGAGTCAAAGTTTGTGTAACTGCTGTTCATTATTTTGATAGTAAACATACACACACACACACACACATATATATATATATATATATATATATATATATATATATATATATATATATATTTGTGTGTGTGTGTGTTGGAACTCATAATGCTGAGTGCAAACATGCTGAAAAAAACACCCACCAAAAATATAGAAGAGTGAATAAAAACATTGCACTTCTTTATTTTTTTTTTTGCAGGAGTGCAAGCCTCTGCACCTCCTACCCCCCCCCCTACATATGTATATTAAATCTGAGATTGCCATACTTCAGAAAAGGGAATTTTCTAAGAAATGGTGACTGCTGACTTAATATATATATAAGTCATTTTTTTCAGCCATTCTATCTCATCATTTCAGGATTCTCTTAAGCAGGTCCTAACATTTCAAACATTTGCCATACAAAAACACACAATCATAAATTATATATAATACACAGATTTTATGTAGAAAAAAATATATATAAATATATACATGAATATATGTGTGTGTGTGTGTGTATGTACACACACATACACACAGGGAGATACATGATGCTAAGTGATATTTATTATTTTGTTTTATTAGAAAGTTTTATTTTATGACTTGAGGATAACTTCATTTTTATGTACTGCTGTTAATTTGTGTATATTTATATTTTACACAACTACCTTCTGTTTTGTTTGTAAATAAGAAACTGAGTGTGTATTCACTGTCTAAAAGGAAAGCAGTGTAGGCATTGTGATCTGACTGCGCTGTTTCTGTGTATATTTTGCCATTTCAGTTCATGGCTTTCCAAACGTGTCTCTTGGGAGTGGTAGCTTGCAGTATTTTATGTATATATTTGTGATTTGGGTTTACCAATTTTATTTAATTTGTCATAATACTGGACAATCACATTGGGATCACCTTGCAATTGAATATTTTATGCTTTGTAATTTTTCATTTGCATTATGTCTTTCTTGAAGATAAAGTTTATATGTGTCAGGGACAGAATTTTTTTTTTATCTTTTAATTTTATTTGGTTCATTCAGTAATATAATATAGTGGAAGATGTGTCTTATAGGTTCATAGGTTCATAGATGTGTACTAGGCTAATGGCCCTGGAGCCTTTACAAGCATAGCCCATAGGATTACCCTGGCATCATGCCACCCAACCTTAGCTCCTAGTGCCTCTGTTGAGTAGAGCCACTGGAGTGATCCCGGGGTGAATTTTCTATTTCCCATCCACTCATCAAAAATAACAACCACACATGCCAGTGAGGTGGTCTGTTTGACATGTATGGGAAGTCTATTCCATAGCATGGACAGTCTCTGGGTTATGAACCTGTCCCTCCAGCATGTTCTGTTGATTGTGGTAATGAGGTTGAGGTCTCTGGAACATGTGGGATTTCTTTAGATGTAGCATTTCTAACAGATCTGGGTCAGACATGGCTTTGTAAGTTGAGCAGAGATCGCCTCTAAGTAGGCAATATGAGACAGAGAATAGTTGGAGGTTTTTGAGTCTGTCCAACATATATATTTGTGTGTGTGTGTTGGATCTCATAATGCTGAGTGCCAACATGCTGAAAAAAACACCCACCAAAAATGTAGAAGAGTGAATAAAAACAGTTGTTGGTCTGCATGAGATTCTCCTGGAGGCTGGAGTATACTGACATCATTTGGGGATTCAATGATTGCACCTAGTTTGCAGTCGTCTGCAGACTTGGTCAGCCACAACCCCTTAGTTTTGACCTGAACATCTGAGAAGTATATATCAAAGAGTAGGGGGGCCAGCACTGTCCCCAGTGGCACCTCTAAGGTAACAGATCTGCTGGATAATGTGGAGTCACCCATTTTGATAGTGAGTGT
Organism: Protopterus annectens; assembly: GCF_019279795.1. Taxonomy (NCBI): domain Eukaryota; kingdom Metazoa; phylum Chordata; order Ceratodontiformes; family Protopteridae; genus Protopterus; species Protopterus annectens. Next base: position 82,559,600 of record NC_056733.1, on the reverse strand, counting down.
CAAGTTTGTGAGCCAGCTGGCAACCCATCTTACAATGAAGGGGTTTACATTCAGTTTGATAAGTTTATCGGTAATGCCTGAATGTGAGAATGTATCGAAAACCTTTGCCAGGTCGAGGTATGCTGTGCGCACAGATTTGCTCTCATTAATGGCCTTGGTCACACTTTCAAAGAAATCCACCAGATTTAACAGGCAGGATCTTGCCTTCACGAAGCCAAATCGGGTAGGATCCATGGTTTGGAGGTCAGCTATGTCTTTATTTATGAGGTCCATAATGATATGTCTCATGGCTTTACAGATGAGGCTGGTCAGGCTTATGGGTCTTTAATTACCAGGGTCTGTTGCTAGGCCACCTTTGCTGAAGGGGAATGACTGTAGCTGTTCTCTGTTCCACAAGAACAAAGCATGTGGTTAGGTTATGATTGAAAAGGGTAATTAGTGGAGATGCTAGTTCATGTTTTAGCCTGTTTAGAAGACAGCCTGGAATATCATCTGGTCCCATAGAGACTGTGTTTTTTGCCTTGGACAGGGCTTTTAGGACCTGCTCTTCAGATATGTAGGGTAGGAGAGAAGTTTGGGAGAGGGTTTGTTGTAAGTTAGGAGGGGATAAGGGAGTGAAACTTTCACCAAAACTATCTACTAGCAGGTTTGCTATCTCTGTGGGGTCAGTGAGTGTGATACTATTGGCCACTAGTTCTGCACATGCTTGGGTCCTACCCTTTATGTTACACATGTAGATGTAAAAGGCCTTTTGGTTATCCTTGACAGTACTTGCTAGGTTTCTCACAAAGGAGCTCTTGAAGGATTTGACAAGTTGTCTTATTTGCCTGTTGAGGCTGAGGAGGGTGCTTTTCCATTGTTGGGGCCTTGCCTTTGTTTTCTTGGACAGCAACTTGTTTTTACTTGGGGCTCTGGCTTTGATTCTGTCTGGTACAGCTGAGTTTATACACTTATGCAAGTGATTGTACAGGGCTTTAGTGTAAGCATTGGCCCAGTTACCACTTCCAGCTTGGGGTGGGGCTTGGAATGCATTTATACCTTCACCTAGATGATCTGCTTTGGTCACTCAGGGGCAAACTGTACCCCCCTCCCCCAGTATTGGTAAAATCTGAATTCCCCATCCTCTTTCATAGTGTAATATCAAAACAATTCCTTCAAATACTTTTACATATACGGAAAGTTAACTCAAGTCAATAAAACAAACATATACAACATAACTGGTCAAATATAGAAGTAGCACAAACAGTAAGGTTTGCTTATTACAAATTTTGTGCATAAAAGCAATCTTATATTATTTTGTAAGGCAAGCTAAGTTAACTTTAATAACCAAGATTTTTTAAAGTATAATGACAGAGTAATGATCTCTTGCAATCTCTCTATTACAATCCATAAATTAGTACAATATATGTAAGCTGAGAGACCATTTATTATAAAACCAGACTCTGACAACATGAAAAGTAAACATTTATACTTCAATACAAGTTATGACTCTCTTAAAGAAAATAGTTTGGTTAGCTTACTTACCATCTTATCAACACAAAATGTAGTGAGTTCCAGCATACAGTTGAACATTATATTAATTTTGCTGAGATGTTGAGGTCAAAAAGTCTGAAACAGTGTTTAAATGTCAATTTCTTGCATTGCTTGTTAAAGACATCCCAAGTTAGTTCTGGTGTGTTAACTTCCTGCATGAGCTAGCTGCCAAACTGACTTCAAACAAAAATAAAAACCACACGTACCAAGCTATAATGTTACATTGCTTTAGATACATTTCATGAGGACACGCAAGATAATAAACTTTAACAGAATACTTCTGAAGCCACCTACCTGAGCGTGAAAGTCACTTCCCATTGTATATATTTCTAATTAGCCACTTATGTTCATGTTGAGGAATTAAGGATCTGGTATAAAAATAGCCACAGAGACTGGATCACCTGTTAACATCAGTTAGTAGGCTTCAAATTGGCAAATATTGTAGGAATAGGAACCTCTTAAACAGTCCAGCAATTACCTTTTCAGAGTTTATAACAATTGCCTCACAACACCTATTTCCCCCAGAGTGATTCCCAGATTAGGTGCTTTCTGTGTTGAATCTGCATGTCCTTCCTGTGTCTATGTGGGTTTTGATAGGTACTCTAGCTTCCTCCTATATACCAAAGACATACAGTGGGTGAACAGGAAATCTTACTAACTGCCATAGGCGTGTATGTGCAATTTGTGAATGCAAGTGTGCATCTTGCAGTAGACTGGTGTTCTATCCAGAATGAGTTTCTCTGCCTTACATCCACTGAATGCTGTGATTGGTTCAGACTCCCAGAGAACCATGAACTGAATAAAGTGGGTTTTGGGGAAATAATGAATAAAAATGCAGATGGCAAGTTGTTGCTGCTATGAATAAATTGAAAACATCTGGACAGGCCTGATATTTTATTGAATGTACAAGTCTGCCAAAAAGTGAACTTGAAGTCTCTTCCACAGCAACAACATTGACCGTGCTCTGACACAGTTCCACTTATGGATTCAGTCAATATAACATGGCTAAATCAAAATACAAATACATTGATTGCCTTTAAGAAGCTAGGCTGAATTATTTATATATTTGCTGGCAAAATTTTGTTTTCTGATCTGTGCTGAAACTTTTTTCTGTCACCCTCTCACCCTATTGTTGTTGTGTTTTTAAAGTTAGTAAAACTGGTCTAATGGATTTTGTGTTATCTGATTGTCTCAATGGTTGGCTTTTGTCTTGCTGGTATAAAAATGTTACCTTTTTGTAAATTCCTGAATATCATTTTTAGAATCTCCTTGTGTTCTGACTGAGAGTGCTTCTCAAACAATCTGGAAATATGGAGCTGATAAGTATATTTTTGGCACTTTAACTGTTCAGAGTTCTGCACTGTCTTTATTTTTGCTTGACTGAATTATTTATATATTTGCTGGCAGAAGTTTGTTTTCTGATCTGTACTGAAACTTTTTTCTCCCACCCTCTCACCCTAATGCTGTTGTGTTTTTAAAGTTAGTAAAACTGGTCTAACAGCTTTTGTGTTATCTGATTGTCTCAAGGCTTGGCTTTTGTCTTTCTGGTATAAAAATATTGCCTTTTTTTAATTCCTGCATATCATTATCATTGCTAGAATCTCCTTGTGTTCTGACTGAGAGTGCTTCTCAAACAATCTGGAAATATAGAGCTGATAAGTATATTTTTTGGCACTTTAACCATTCAGAGTTGTGCACTATCTTTACGTTTGCTTGACTGAATAATTTATATATTTGCTGGAAGAATTTTGTTTTCTGATCTGTGCTGAAACTTTTTTCTCCCACCCTTCCAACCTATTGCTGTTGTGTTCTTAAAGTTGATGGCTTTTGCATTTGCCTGCTTAAATTTTCTAATTTGTGTTTCTTCCTACTACTCTGTTACTTCATCTGGCTTTGCTCTTTCCTGCTACTTGCTGCCTGTTCTCTAAAGTGTTCAACTGCATCTTTTCTGTCGCATTTATTACTGCTTGTTTATAGACTTTCTAAATTAAGTGTTATTCTTAAGTGCTATTCTAAGCTCTTAGCTTTGGTTTAAGCATTTGGGCTTTAGGCCCACGCCTTAGCTCTCCCTGGCCTTTCCTCCATCAGATTCTGACAAATATCGTTGGACAATTTCCTACAGTTTCTCCTGCCAGTCTGGTTGATATGGGCATCCTGTGACAGTCTAGCAACTGCCTCATGTACATGCACAACCATCTACTACTACCACCTAGGAACACAATTTGTGAGAGATGGAATTACATTAGGAACCTAGAGTCCAAGCTCTCTACCCCTCAAGCCAGGATATCTGGCATGGGGAAAGGTTTTCAACACAATCACTACACTTCAAACACCACCCACACCTACACAACACACACCTACATATGTGGAGGTCCTCCACATAAACATACCCAAACAAAGGAGACCTCTGAGGCAAAACACACATGATCTCCAGAGCCCTCCACACCACACACCATGCATAGTCCACACACCCATGCCTCAAAGCCACTAAGGCTTCACCATAAACCTATTATATTAGTCACAGGAGACTTCATTGTGAGACACACAGATGTGCCATTCACCAGGCTGGATAAGGAGAAAGTCACAGTTAGTCATCTGTCAGGTGCCAGAATCCACCATATCACATACGCACTCAAGTCTCTCAACAACAGATACTGTTATGACTCTGTCATAGTCCATGTTGGCATAAATGACTTGATACGTACCTCTCTGGACCATATGAAAAGAGACACGATTGAGCTCGCTGATTATGTGTCTCAGGCAGGTATGTCCCTAGCCTAAAGCAGCATTCTGCTGTCACCCAGAATGATGCCTCAATACAAACAGAACATGATTGACTTTAACAATTGACTTAGTTTCTGGTGTCATTCCAGGAGGATCCAGTATCTGAAAGCTTGGAAAGATATGATCGACAGACCATGATGCTTTGCCAGATATGACCTGAATCTGTCTCACCTGTGCTTCAGGCTTCTGGCAAAGGCTCTTGCCTCCCCTATAGTGCCTTTTTTAGGAAAAGTGATGAGGTTAAAACTACCAACATAAAATTTCAACAAAACACAAATTAAAGGTCATGCTGCTAAACATTAGGAGTCTAAACATGAAACTGCACTCATTGCAAGCATTTCTAACCATGGAAAATGCTGACATCTGTGCAGTCAGAGAAACCTGGTTCAAAGCTGCTGAGAGCACCCCAGCCTTACCTGGTTACTCATCCTATCATAAATTCAGACCCCAAACTATGGGGAGTAAAGCCAAAGGAGGCAGAGTTTCAATATACATTAAAGACATACACACCTCCAAACTGGTCAAACAGTGTGACACACAGGAGACACTCCGGGTGCAGTTAACCATTGACAAGACCTCTATTCAAATCATAGCTTCCTACTGGCCCCCAAATCTGACTCAGGATGCCCAATCTGCCTATTTGAACCTGTTCAAATCTATCAAGATTCAACCCTTTACCCTGATCCTGGGTGACTTAAACTTTCCAAACATAGATTGGAAGAACTACTCATACCAGAACACAATTGCCCAGAGATTCCTTGATTTAGTCAATGCAAATGCCTTGGAACAGCTAGTCGATACCCCCACAAGAGGTGATAATATCTTGGACTTGGTATTAACCAACATGAGTAACTACTGCAGCATCCCTACTGTATCATCCTTCCTGGTAAGATCCAACCAAAAAGCAGTCACTTTCAAAGTCACCATCTCCCTCAACCCCCCCTCTAGCTAGGATCAGAGATAAAAATTTCTCCAAAGCTGATTACAGCCTCCTGATGGATGGTATAAACAGCTTTACAGCCCCCTTCCCCTCTGTAGGAACTGGTACCAATATCCATAACTGCACCAAAGCATTATACGAGCATGCATATATATGCATGGAATCAGGAATACCCGACAGGACTAAATCATCCTCCGCAAGGAAGAGTAAACCTGTCTGGTGGACATCTGTAATAAATAAACTCTATAACAAAAGGAAAAAATGCTGTCCAAGACCAAGAAGGAGCATGTGCCCAATTGGAAGCAATGTCTCCTTAGCCTGAACAAGCAAATAAGAGCACTAGTGAACTCCTCCAAAGCAAATTTTGAGTCCAAATTGGTCACATCTACTAGAGACAATCATAAGACCTTCTTCACATATGTCCGCAACCTCGAAGGAAGCACTCAGATCTGTTCAGAACTGGTGGTTAAGGACACCACATATACAAATGCCATAGATATAGCAAACCTGCTGGCTGACAGATTCAGCAAATGCTTTACCCCACTGCCCCCCACATAAGTAAATCAGGACATCCCCAGTATCTGCCCCTTCAACTTATATCTAGGGAACAGGTCATCGCTGCTCTCTCAAAGGTAAAAAATAAAGCCTCCATGGGACCCGATAACATCCCAGGCTGTATTCTATGTGAACTCAGGCATGAACTTGCAGCACCATTAGGCAAAGCCTGAGTACATCCCAGAATGTATTCTATGTGAACTCAGGCAGGAACTTGCAGCACCATTAGGCAAAGCCTGAGTACTGGCTTCATCCCAGCTGAGTGGAGGACAGCCACTGTCATCCCTTTACAAAAAGGTGGAGTGTCCACCGATCTGGGAAATTATAGACCTATCAGCCTGAGGTTGGCATAATGGTTAAGGTGTTTACCTTACAGACACAAGGTGCAGGGTTTGATTCTTACATGGGGCAATTGGCTAGGCCTAAAATGACCCACAAGGGCACTTAGCCTAGTACTAATCTATGAACCTATGAACTAGCCTGATCTGCAAGGCCATGGAACGGATTATCATGGACTTCATTAACAAGGACATTGGCAACCTCCAAACACTTGATCCCACACAGTTTGGCTTTGTCAAGAAGTGGTCATGTCTGCTAAATTTAGTCGACTTCTTTGAGACAGTCACCAAAGCCATGGACGAGGGGAAGATAATGCACACCACCTACCTTGACCTGGCCAAAGCCTTTGACACTATTCCCCACTTGGGCATAATAGATAAACTCTATCAAATAAGCATCAATCCATATGGTATCAGATGGGTAACAAACTGGCTCACTGATAGAACCCACATAGCCAAATAGGGGAAGCCACCTCAAGCAGTAGACCCATAACAAGCGACATAACCCAGGGTTCGGTCTTGGGGCCTCTGTTATTTGGGATATACTTTTCTGAGGTGAAGGGCAAAACCAGTGGGCTATGGCTGACCAAGTTTGCAGATGACTGCAAGCTGGGTGCTGTCATCAATTCCCCTAGTGATGTGGACATCCTCCAAGTGGATCTCACTCAGACAAATGACTGGTGCCAGAAACATGGCCTCAAGCTGGATACCAAAAAGCGCATCATCATCCCCTTTGGGGAGAGTGATTTCCCCACAAATTATCATATTAATAACAACGTCCTAAGCACGCAATCATTCGTGAGGGATTTGGACAACCAGGTTGATAGCAACCTGACTTTTGACCACCATGTTGCTTCCATTGTATGGAAAGCCTTCTACATGGCCCGCCTCATAATAAAGGGTACCTCATCTAGGGACAAGGAGGTCATAACATCCCTGTATTCTTCCCTTATAAGGCCCATTATTGAGTACAATGCCCCTTTTGGCATATACCTCGCAAAGCACATAGGTTCATAGGTTCATAGGTTTATACTAGGCTATCTGCCCTAAGGCATTTATAAGCCTAGCCCAAATTTTTGTGGCTTACGCCACCCCTTATATGAAAAAATACTGTGCCCATTAGTTTGTTGTGCCTCTGTCCAGCAGTGACACAGATATGATTCCCGGGGTAAACCTACGATCTCCCATCCACAGGTCTAGATTTCTCTTGAACAGAGTCAGCGAGGTGCTCTGCCTCACATGGACCGGGATTTTATTCCACAGCATAGGGAGTCTCTGAGTGATAAATCTATCCCTCCAGCACGTCCTATTTATATCCGTGCTAAGGTTTAAGTCGCTTGCTCTAGTGGTTTTGGTGGATTTGGATTTTTGAGGTGGAGCATGTCCATTAATTCTGGGTTGGACATGGCCTTGTATGTCAGGCACATGTCACCTCTGAGCAGACGGTATGCGACTGAATAGAGCTGGAGTTTCTTCAATCTGGCAGCATATGACAGATTTTGGAGTCCCTTTATCCTTTTGGTGAGGAACTTTTGGGGTCTCTCCAATTGCTGCAGATGTCGGGTGAGATACATCCCGAATGGGGCATTGTACTCGATCATTGGTCTGATAAGTGAAGAGTACAGGGGAACAATGACCTCACTAGATCTGGATGTGAATCCTTCATGATCAGGTGGGCAATGTAGAAGGTCTTTCTAACCACTTTAGCAATGTGAGTGTCAAAAGAAAGGCCACTGTCAACCTGGGTCCCCAGGTCCCTGATAACCTCTTTTGTGCTTAGTGGATTGCCACCTATATGGTAGCTTGGGGATACCTTGTTTTTCCCGAAGGGTATGACTATACATTTTTTGGCGTTTAACTTCAGGCCATGGCTCTGGCACCAGCTATCTGTTTCCGTGAGTCCCTTCTGAAGGATATCCGTGTCCGATGCACTTTCCACTATGGCGCCCAGTTTGCAGTCGTCTGCAAACTTTGTCAGCCAAAGTCCTCCCATGTTGGCCTGTACTTCTGAGAAGTAGATGCCAAACAATAGGGGCCAAGGACCGAGCCCTGTGGGACACCACTTGTGACCGGCTTGGAGTCTGACACAGCGCCAGCAACTCTAACCCTGTGGGTTCTGTCCTTAAGCCAGTTTGCAACCCATCTTGTGACATATGGGTTTACATTTAAGCTGGTAAGTTTTTCTACAATACCCGAGTGGGGTATTGTGTCGAAAGCCTTTGCAAGGTCAAGGTAGGCTGTATGGACTGCCTTTCCCTCATCAATGGCCTTGGTGACTGTTTCGAAGAAGTCGACCAAGTTCAAAAGGCATGATCTTCCCTTGACAAAGCCAAACTGGGTCGGGTCCAATGTCTGCAAGTCCCCTATATCTTTGTTTATGAGCTCCATTATGATCCTCTCCATAGCTTTGCAGACTAGACTTGTTAAGCTTATGGGGCGGTAATTACCAGGGTCCGTAGAGGCGCCGCCTTTGTGGAGTTATGCAACAGCTGGAGAGACAACAGAGGTTCCTCACCAGGAGAATCCAGGGCCTCAAACATCTACCATACACAGATAGGCTGAAAGTCCTATCCATCTACTCATTTTCATAAAGACTCCTCAGAGTTGATCTCTGTCTGGCATACAAGGCGATCATGGCCCCACCTTGATGGGACTGCTGTATATCCGCAAGTCAAGCTCCACTCGAGTAACCAGCACATGTGGCCTCAACTTGATCTTTGACATCAACAAGACTTGTTGGTGGGACATATTTGTGTCCCAGAGACTCCCTCATCTATGGAATAGACTCCCTCTCCACATCAAGCAGAGTACCTCTTTACTCCTTTTTAAGCGCAACCTGGATAACTGGATGGGAAACAGAAAACAGAACTATACCGTGGGATTCCACCCATGTCCCTGCTGGACAGGAGCATTGAGTGCTAATTTGTCTAAACATGGGCTCTTTGCTAGGCTTATAAGGGCCTCAGGGCCAATAGCCTTGTAACCTCCTATGATCCTATGACAAACTGTAATTTTTATTTCAAATTATGTGTCTTGCTTGTCAGGAGAATAGAAACATTTTGAAAATGCAGCATACTGCATACATTGGACTGAAATGCTGATAAACAGATGTGATTTAATTCTATAGTACTGAGTTTGAACAGTTTTGATAACTCAGTACCTGGCTCAATGTGTTTCTGTAGTACATCTGAAATTTCAGCTGTACTCCTTGGGTTGGCCTGTCAGTATCTCAATGTTGCTCTCACTGAGGTAGTCAAGGGCCAAAGTCTTATGGTGTAAATTGTTCACCCTGATAACCAGATCATTGTCACAGTGTCACAGTGTCAGTAACAATGCTGCTTTTCACATCAGAGTCTCAACCATAAATGGCACCAGTGTTTTTAAGGAGGACCTTAATGGAAGTGTTTATCTCAGCAGATTCTGCTGGTATTTAACTTAAGCTTTGTTTCCTGGAGCTGGGGCTTCCTATAAGTCATTTGTTGTTGGTGTGTTTTGATTTTCAGTTTACCACGTTTACTTCTGATGCCTTCATTCAGATTCGGTTTAAATTACATCTTTACAGATTGCAGCTCCTTGTCAGGAGTGGATGGGAGTGTAAAGGCAGGCTTGTGAGTCGATTCGTCCATGTCTTACACTCAAAACATCTTTCAACTAACAACAGCACCTAAAGTGAAAGCAAAGTTAGAAGACATGATCCTAGGAAAAGCACCAGCAAAACCTACCAGTGTTTGTAAAATTACAGTTTAGTACATACGTTTAGAATGGTTGTATGAAACTCCAATGCCCTTTTAGCTCCCCAGAATTCCATTTTGAAGCCACCTTTCCTCCTATTGTTTAGTGCAGCTTTATTATGTGAATCTTTGTAATTAGGACTTTCCATAGAACCCCCCCCCAAAAAAAAATTAAACATGACAGTACCTTCCTTCTACATGATGGCAGCAAATTAGCCTTCTTTCCAGAAATTATGTGGTAGCATATTTCATTCAGAGGGGGCAATTTCCCCTGTATTTGTCTGGATTACCCCAGAAACTGTAGATGCCTTTCTTTCTTCTTTCAACTACCCAAGCCCTTGTATATGGTGCTGTCTATGGCTCTCACCCTCTCTTTTTGTACAACTACCTCCACTTATAAAGAGGAAGGAGTGTGCCAAAGTGAGTTATTCCTAGTCCTTCATTTCTTTCTGCCACTACTGAGGTGTGACAGATGGATGAAGGCATCACAAGAAAGAAAAGAAAAGAAAAAAAGAAAATAAAGTAAGGGCATTAAGTCTCATTCCCACGGGATCATTTCATAAAATTAAATAGTCTCATATATGTAGACAAAGAAAAAACAAACCACTCTTTATCCATGGTTATGTCCGTGTAGCTGAGAAAAAAAAAGAGATGCAACACAATTGCTTCAGGTTTGTAATGTCACATGATACTGTAATTTGCATGACTAGAAATCATTACAACATTCATTCAGTCATGCAAAGTACCACAGCCTGTGGTGGTATAAAACTAAAGCTTGTGCCCTACAGGCATTTTTTTAATCGCACATGGCAGTATAACACTTATTTAATGTACTGCAATTCTAATATAAGACTTACTGAAAAGCTAAACACTTGTATTTCTCTTATTTACCTGCAGTACATGTGATAAAGGGAGGTATGTGTTAGCTGAAAAAAATGTTATTGTTTCATTAGAATCCAAGGCAGCATGGTGCAGATTAAAAAAAAGTGAGAGAGAGATCTGCAGCACACTGTGTTTGGTTCTGCATTGCTAAGCAGTACTCTACTTTATGCAGGCGATGAAGCTCTGTATCAATCAGTATGACACCTGGGTTGGTGAGTGCACTAAGACATGAAATTTACCAAAACACTGTCAAGAAACATTGTCATTAGCCATAGACCTGGATTCCTTTACACATTTCAACGACTTTGCTGTTCTTATCTGTCAGTAAATCATACCAAACTTTTTTATTAATTTGTATGTGGCTCTGCTACCCTGTTGATGAAGTAATGCAAGCCAAAACACAAAACAAGGATCAGAAATTGTCTTCATTTTACAGATCAAAAGATGGGAAATTGGTTCCTAGGAGACATTTATTTTTACACCTGGAAATGGATAGTGCCATCAATTAAGAAGGCTGTTCTAACTAGAATTAAGGAGTGTACTGAATGGCCACAAAAGGGACAAGGGAGACAAGCTTGGGGTGGTAGGAGGAAGATAAAGGGAGATGCGCAGAGAGACCAGCTCTATGTCATGGATAAATTCCATCTTAGCCAAGAAAGGGCAAAGGTACTTAGCACTGGTGGAAAGGCACATTTCAATGACTGTATCTTTAAATTGGCATATAAAATAGGGAGGGGTATCACAAATGCAAAAGAGGCAATTATAGGTAAATACTAGGCTATCAGTCTGCAGTCTATTACAAGCCTAGCCAATAACTAGAACTCAGAATCAAACCCTGTACTCTGTATTTGTGAGGTAAAGATCTCAACCATTATGCTAATCCCACAGCAGTTGAAAGACTAAAAAAGTGATTGAAAATAGCAGAGACACAAACATGACTGACTCAGGTCATAAGTGGGTACTGCTGCTAAGTAATGCAAGGATTCTGAGTAAGAGGATGGTGAAACTGAAGGAAATGATTTAGTAGGAGAAAGTGGACATTGTTAGTCTCATGACAGCGAGGGGTTAGATATGGAGATTGGTATAAGTTGTTCAGGAACAAGAGAAAAGGGAGGGTTAGAAGTGAAATAGCAATCTATATAAAGGGCAGCATCAAAATGGAAGTCTGACAGGAGGAGCACCACCATCCAAAGAAACGGGCAAGACAGCAGTTAGGGTATGAACCTAGGGTAAGCATATTGGTAGTGATAACAGAGGAAGGAGGAATTCTGTTGAACTGATACAGTGCATCATCCCTAGGACATGACAAAAGAAAGGGGGAAAAACTGGAGGACAGAATAAACGAGTGGGTTAGAAGAAACAGGGCTATAGTCGTGGGGGATCTCACTCATCCAAGCGCAGACTGGGAGAGTCCAATCTCTTAGGTAAAAAGGAATCTTGAGTTTGTTGAAGTCTTGGGCCATGAGGGATTCAGCCAACTGATTTAGGATTGTACCAGAAAATATAGAATTCTGGATGTGGTTCCAACCAAGGTGTAGGAAATCTGGGTTGTCCTGGTAAACACTCCAGTGAACATGATACTGAGTGGTGTAATATATGGATAAGCTTAAGAACATATAGGCAAAGATGAAGGTGTGGGATTTTAGACAAACAGGCTGGGATGAGTTAGAAGATCAGGGTTAAAATGAAGGTGCAAACTAACTGTAAGTATGGGTCAAGGGTCAAGGATCCGATACTTCAGACTTGAGAAATGGTTCAAGGAAGAAGAAAACAGCAAAAAGAGGAGAAAGTCAATATGGCAACAGAGGAAGGTGAGGCTAGCAGTTAGGGTACTAGAGGGGGCATAAAGAAATAGTGGTAATGGAGAAGGTAGAGCACAAGGAAGCAAATAGAAAGGCAATGAAAGAGATGAAGGCAAGAAAGGCACAATCAGTAAGGAAGTTGGCGAAAGGGGGTCAAGAAGGAGATCAAAGGCTTCCTTTGTTATTTAGCAGGAAAAAAGAAGGATAGGGCATGACCTGGATGGGGTGAACAAATTTAGGGTAATCATAGAAAACGTAGGAAAAAAACAGAGGAACTGAATTAATACTTTGCTTAGTTCTTCACAAAGACAATCAAGAGGAGAGTGCTAAGTTGGGTGGGATGCAGAACACAATGGAGAAAGTAATGGACACACACAAGTTTAGAAAGGAAGGATGATGAGAGACAATGGGCTTCCCTAAAGAAACCTAAAATACTGGAGTTGAGGGGTTACCTCACAGGGTACAGGTGTTACTTAAGCACCATTATGATGACTATTTTGTCTTTTTGAATTTCTGTTCTCTTTTTCACTTGTACTGTTCTCACGATGACTCATGCATGCTTTCAACAGTGTTTTATAAATACTGTTTTTTATGTTTCAGTCAAACTTCTTGTCATATCAGATTTTCAGTGAAAAAATAAATTGGCAATGTTGATTTTATTGTTTTATTTCTGGCAAATGTCTTGCAGGCAGTCTAGCCCATATCCCCGGCCTGTTGGTTTGCTGCATTGTTTGCTTACCTTTACATGACATGGTAAGACAACACCCAGACACCTTTCTACCTGTGTTGCCACTGCTGTTCCTCTGTTTTTGTACTTCTTTCTCATATTATCACTTTCTAGTTAAATTATCTTGCACTTATTTTAAGCTGCTGTGTTAGATTTTACTTCAGTCTTGCCAAAATCTCTTCTTATTCTTTCTGAACTTTTTATGCATTAATCCACTTGTATAACATTGTGTCATAATCAAAATGGTAATCTTTTTTTCTGTCAGATGTTCTATGGTGTCATTTAAGACACTGAAAATGATATTTCCATTACTAGTGTCTATCATACTCAACTGGCCACTAGCCTTTCCTTTTTACATAGGAGCAGCTCTCGGCAAACAATTGCAGGGACCTTAAGAGACCTAGCCATTGCACCTTCATGTAGTTGCATTGTAAACTTCTTGCCACCCTTCACAAGTATTTATAGTGTTTGTTTACCTCCCAAACCTAGTGCGCTGCATTTCCTAAGGCACAGTATATGCTACTACCTGGTCAGTATTTTATGCATGCTATAACTCTATGGCTCACACCATTTGAAGTCCACAAAGTACACATTTGCCTTGTGTCTGGGTCACGGCTGAAGAAGTTCTTTGGACCTGCCCATCCCCCACTAATCAAGTAAAAGCAGTTATAAATGGGCATTGGAAGAAACACATGGTCATGTTTTTTTTTTCAACATCTGCAGCAGAATGCCAACTCAGCAACATTCAGTTACAAGTTAATAGTCACTGATTTTTCATAGGCAAGTGCCTATTTTACATTTCATGAAAAATCAAGCAAAATGTCAAACATTTTACAATCTTTTATAAATCTCAGAATGTCCCATATTTGGTGCATTACACAATGACTCAAAACACCATCATACAGTTAGATGCAGTGTGTGACTATTCCTTGCCGACATGTCATTTTCACATTTACACTGTCACCTGCAACAGAATATACACTGTTGGGAGAATGTTCACTTCACTTGTTTTCCCAAATAAACCACAGAATACAGAATATAAATTAACTTGTAACATAAAACCTGTTCCCCTTACTGTGACTACCATCTGTGAACATATTGTATGATGACACCATGCAAGATTGAAAATTGTCATCAATCAGTCTTTTAAAAGAGCTATTTAAATTACTATTTATATTTAGTCTAGCCAACCATCAAATGACTTGTGTCCTTTGGATTATGTCCCCATACTTTACAACAGAACTGAGATATTTAAAGTATACTTTGTTCTTAAGGTTTGTAAATTTGTTCTTGGAGATTCTATCTTGGTGGTACCAGGGGATGAATGCTATGACTTTTGATCTAGCATTGTTAGTACGTAAATACTTTTTTTTTACTGGTTTAGTTTATATTTGGATATTAGAAACTTAGGTTTTTGTTTTGCTGGCTCCCATTTTCACTAAACCTGTTTCAGGGTTCCTCAAAATAATGGTGCTGAGGAAGCAATACTCTGTGTAAGTTAAAAACTACACTGTAAAGTGCTGAATGATATTTCTGGTAAAATGGTGAAACTGCTACTTTGTTTCAGTATTCTCTGGTAATAGGATATTCTAACTAGTTACATAGACTGCTGCTAAATAAGTTTGGCTGTTGAGTCACAATGTATTTGTTTTTGGTGACTTTATATGGGCTATGTTAGCTCACTTTGCTTTCTGTACAATATTTATGATGTCTCTTCTTATTTTGATGCACTTATTTTGTTGCTTTTAGTGTTATAGTCCTTTCTTTTGTCTTCTTTGTAACTTTTAGCATCACTGACACCTGGTCACCTTGGGTCTCTCCCCCCTACTTGTGTGAGCGAGGACTCCTCTCACTCCAGCTAAAAGCAAAGGAAACTCTAACCAATAATCATCAATAAATAAAGACTGCACCACAGCTTTAACTCCGTTAACTCTGCTGTTGCCACGTACGGGCAGTGTAGATGCCTGCTTTTATAACTACTGTTATGCCTTGTTAAACTCTGTTACAATCAGCTGGAGGGCATATGCCAGGCACAACAGCTGCAAGTTTTCTTCCTCTTAGCCCCCCGACTCTTTTCATCCATTTCACTGGTGATACATTTTGCTTAACTTATCTGTTTTGTCCTCTCAATAGAGTCATAGCCTTCAGCCCCTACCCCTCAATACTTATTCTTCACTAATTAAACACCATACAAAACTGCGGTGGTGGTGCTGCGGTAGCATTGTCACCTCATAGTTAGACGTTGCCCATTCGATTCTCAGTTAGAGCATCTTCTGTGTGGCGACATGCGTGAATAGGCGTTCCTTCGTTGAAGGTTGTGCGTTAGGCCCGGCAAGCCAGCACGTAAAAATCTACTGCCAGTCATTAGTGGACCAGAGTTTCGCTGTGGTGACCCCTAACCTGGAAAAGCCGAAAGACACAACAACAACAACAACAGAAGTGTAAAGTTTCAAGCTACTTTTATCTTTTGCTACATAGTGTGCATCAAACAAAGAGGAAAGGGGGGAATGCAAATGTAAAACAAGAATAAAAGCCACCATTGCAAACTAGTATGCAGCATACAACCTCTACCTGTGATGTACTTTTATGCGGTGTACTCAATCCTCAAACAGAATGTAAGTCCACTCCATTCACCCTCACTGCTCTTGGGCTCACCTATTTATTTAGGAAACAAGCTAACCTAACTAAAAAAGCTACATTTAAACTGATCTTCTTATTCTTTCAGCTGCTCCCATTAGGGGTCGCCACAGCAGATCAATGGTTTCCATTTCTTCCTGTCCTCTGCATCTTGCTCTGTCACACTAACCACCTGCATGTCCTCTCTCACCACATCCATAAACCTTAACTTAGGCCTTCCTCTTTTCCTGTTACCTGACAGCTTCATCCTTAGCATCTTTTTCCCAATATACTCTGCATCCCTCCTTAGCTCATGTCCAAACCAACGTAATCTTGCCTCTCTGGCTTTGTCTCCAAACCTTCTAACCTGGGCTGACCCTCTAATATACTTATTCCTAATCTTGTCCATCCTCGTCACACCCAGTGCAAATCTTAACATCTTCAACTCTGCCACGTCAAGCTCTGACTCCTGCCTTTTTGTCAATGTCACTGTCTCCAACCCATATAACATAGCTGGTCTCACTACCCTCTTGTAGACCTTCCCTTTCACTCTTACTGGTACTCGTCTCTCACAAATCACTCCTGACACTCTTCCCCACCCACTCCATCCTCTCTTCTTCACCTCTCTTCTACACTCACCATTACTCTGAACTGTTGATCCCAAGTACTTAAACTCATCCGTCTTTGCCAACTCTACTCCCTGCATCCTCACCATTCCTCTATCCTCCCTCTCATTCACACACATATATTCTGTCTTAGTCCTGCTGACCTTCATTCCTCTTCTTTCTAGAGCATATCTCCACCTCTCCATGGTCTCCTCCACCTGTTCCCTACTCTCACTACAGAGCACAATGTCATCTGCAAGCATCATAGTCCACGGGGACTCCTGTCTGATCTCGTCTGTCAACCTGTCCATCACCATTGTAAATAAGAACATTAAACTGATAAGAAACAAAAAAACACCTGAACCCCAACTACCTTATAGATATACATAAACATTGTAACTGGACACCACTGAAATTTCTACCCCATACAGGAAGCAATTGATTACTTCAACTCTACCTTCCTGTCTATACTAAATTCTCATGCCCCTAGCCAAAAAATACTTGTGAAATCAAACTATGCCCCATGGCTAACAAAAGAAACACAATCACTACTTAAATCTTTAGACAAGGCTTGGGCAGCCTGGAACAAAACAAAGTCCCAACCCACTCTACAAACCTACTAGGAACTTAGAAATAAAGCAAAGTAGCAAATTAAGCAAGACAAAATAAATTACTACTCAGAAATCCAATTAAAACACTGCAATAGCCCACAGAAATTCTGGACAGCTATAAACAATATAATTCTTCCAGGGAAAGTCAGTACATCCCCTCCTGCCACTATTAATAATTCAGCCAACATTGCTACTCAATTTAATAAATACTTTACTGAAACTGTCTTAGCTCTGTTCAACAATCAACCCCCCTATCAGAACTAACACTGCCTCCTCCAGTACTAAAACCACCTTCTCCCTGCAGCCTGTAGCTACAGAGATGATCAAAAAATTTCTTAAAAAACTACAACAAACCACTTTAGCTGTAGACAACGTACCTGACAATTTCCTCAAACTAACAGCACACAGTGTAGCTTATCCTATATCAATTCTTATCAATAGATCCATAGCAGAACAAGTCCCTCCAATTTGGAAAACCTCTTACATAATACCCCTACATAAAGGTGTCTCATCAAGAGATTTTTCCAACTACCTCCCAATCTCAATATTATCACCACTGTCTAAAATACTGGAGAGGGTCATTCACATGCAAATTACTAATTACCTACATACTAGCAAACTTCTAACCAACACTCAGAATGGCTTTCGATCATACCATAGTACTTCAACCGCTCTAATGTCATTTACCAATACTGTCAACTATCACAGGAGCAACAGTAATTATGTAATTATGTATCATCTATCTTCCTGGACCTATCAAAAGCCTTTGATATGGTTTCTCATAGTAAACTACTAGATGTTCTCTCCGAACTAAATTTCTGCCAATCTACCATCGCCTGGTTCCAGGATTACCCACCAAACACAAAGTACCAGTGGAGGAAATAAGGCCCAGTCCTTTCTTTAAAAGTTGAAGTTCGTTTTTTGTTGGTATCTTGCTATACTGGATTGACTTGTCGTGCCTTTTGGCATTAAATTGGTTTTTAAAGAAAGGACTGGGCCTTATTTCCTCCACTGGTACTTTGTGTTTGGTGAGTTGTGAACTTTGTGCTAGCCTCCATTGTACTCTGGTTCCAGGATTACTTTACTGGATGCCAGCAAGCAGTTTCTTGGCAACAGACTTTATCACCCCTTCTACCAGTGACTATAGGTGTCGCTCAAGGCTCAGTCATAGGCCCACTACTATTTTCAGTATTTGCAAATAACCTCCACTCCTCAACCCCACAAGCCTCGCTCATTCAATATGCAGATGATTCGACTGTTATATGTTCTGCTTCCTCTATTCAAGAACTTCAAAACCTAACACAACAATCCTTTCTAGCAGTTGAGGACTGGCTTATAAACTCTCAATTAATTTTAACCCCCCCAAAACAAATTTATGATTTTCCAACCCACTAAATCAGCCCCACCCACTAACACTTTAAACATTGTATCACTAAATAACACCATCATCTTCCCATCACCACACACCAAACTTTTAGGAGTCGAAATTGATTGCAACTTAAAATTTGATCTTCATAATTTCCAAGCAGTAAAAAAGTACACAAAAAACTTGGAACATTGTTTAGGAACAAACACTACTTCGCTAAAAATACTAAAACTACCATTGCCCAATCTCACTTGCTGTACAGACCTCCCATACTCACAAATCTAAAAAGATCTGAGCTAGCAAAACTTGAATCTTGTTATAACAAAATTGCCAGACATGCTACAAACCTACCAGCTAGAACCCACCATTGTATAGCACTCAGGCAACTCAAATGGCTAGAGCTTCCCCATCACCTTTACTACATCCAGTTAACCATGGCCCATAAAATACTCTATGAACCTGAGAAAACACCTGGCCTACAAATACTTCTGCAACTATATGCCACTAACAGAACCCTATGGTCCACTAGCAACATAAAAATCAATATAACCAAAAACCAAGCTGGAGAGTCCCTCTTCTCAAATTACATAGGTAAAATCTGGAATGTACTACCAGAAAACATTACAATGGTTACATCACTAGCCCAGTTTAAAGCAATACTAAAAAGCCAATTATTCAATAAATGGCTGTGTCCTTGCTCTGTACCAGACAGAACTCTCCCCCCGACTATGCTACTACTTTGTTTCACTTACTGACAAATCCATCCCCTCTGTCTATTCTGTTGACTATGTGCAAACTAACACTCCGTAGTACTATAACATTGTAGAGCTGATGGCATATTAAGACTTGACAATTCAATTCCTTAGCAAACTGTGTTCAGAATTTGTGTAGTTGTCATATTGGTCTTTCTATTTTCATATACAGAAATGTTTAATGATGCAATGTCTCTCTAATTATTGTTAATCTTCTGATTCTATCAATTAGGTTAAGAATTACTGTGTATTAGCTAAACTGTGATATTGTTTAACTAGTTTGTATGTATAACTGCTAGTCCAAACTGTATCTAGATAGTATTTTAACTTCTCTGCCCTATATATTCCACTTATATATTGTATTTCTGTATGTTTCAATGTGGAGCTTTTCTCCCCGGCCTCCGCTGAAAAAGGACATGTGTCCAGTCAGACTTTCCCAATAAACAAATGTAAAATAAAAATAAATAAAATAAATAGTACACATAAACTGCTGCGCATGTCAATATCCCACTGTTACGGTGTGGTGAGGAGCACATAAAAAGTGCCAGATATCCAGATTTGTTCTGCATTTACACTTTTTAATATATTGTCTTGAAATGCTCAATAAATGGGCAAACATAAAATAAGCTAATTTGTAGCAAACTGTGTGAATGTGCAACATTTCATATCACTGTGACAGAGTCTTTGTCTTGCAAGCTTTCACACTGATTTTCTTCTTGGGAATAAAACTCCTTTATCCTGCTGTAGCTTCAGGGCCATATTAATGTGTGACATCACATAATTTCACACAAATAATTGTACATGTCTTGCATCATTACTGAAACACTGGAGTTTTCCATTTTTTCTATAGGGGATAACAGGAAAGTGTTAAAAACACAGATTTCTCATTACCACATTGAGATTCTGCAATATAACAAATTATGCAAAACTGGTATGTACATAGGTTACGCAAAAATGTCTTTCACTGGGTATACATTCTGAAGTTGCATGACAAGTGGAAAATGTTGCAGCCTTAGTCAAGCTTTTTTGTAAATGTTAGGTTTTAGCAACTTCAAAACTGAGTCTGTCTTTGAGACATAGTTATAAAAGCAAACCACAGTTCTTATTTAAATTATTATTTAGACCTTCCACAATAAAGTCTTCAAAATGCCTCATTCACAGTGTTGTATAATATGTTTTACCAAAACAGCCAGAACACATAGTCTCGCTTCTATTCATTCAAATGATGTTTTCAAATAAGAGGTATTGCACATCAAAGCTGCATCTGAGTTGAAGAAACAATAGAGTACAACGTACTTGGAGCACAGATATTTTCTGCTCATAACCTACTCCACCCACTACTTGAAGGAGGTACTTGCAGTACTGAAGTTTTTTAATAACACATCTTATACAATGCAACAACATCACATCTGCAGAAAAGTTATATGATAATTATTACTTCAACCATCTTCCACCCTGCACTGTCACACTGTTCATAGTATGGTGGCAGGTGGATAGAGGAAGGACTGCAGATGCTGAACACAACACAGTTGTGTGTATTGATAGCAGCTACTTTGGAGAATAACTTCAGGATAGCAGACATGCTGTACATTCAGGAACATCTGTGCTATTGCACTGCTCATATTACCTACAGGTAACACATTAGGATCATGCTGTTATACTGCAGAGTACTATAACACTGTTTAATTATAACCTATATAGCATATTATATAAAAAATATATTTTCTACTGGACAGTAAGGCTTTCCCATTTACGAAAGTATACTGTTCAAACACCACGTATAGGAAAGTATGAGGTCAGTTATTCAAATGCAGTTTGGCAAACATTTGTTTGTCAAAATGCTGATTTATGAAGTGAAAGATTTTGAGTCGAGAAAATGGGTGTTTGTTGACCAGGGTGAAGACTCGCTAGATTGAGTCCCAAAATATGGAGACCGAATGGCCAAAAGAATGGACTTGCGTACACTAATTCTGAGATGCCATTTCTCAGAATATTCCCTTTTCTCTGAGGTATGGGGATCACAGAGTTGGTATATATAAGTTTGAGGGGTGTGAGAGGCTTTCCTACCACATGGAGGGGGTGCAGGGGTTACTTACATCCCTGCAAAAATAAGTTTAAAGGAGAAGGGTGATTTTTGAGCTTGTTTTCGGTCTTTTTTTTTTTTTTCAGCTTGGCACTCTGCATTTTAAATGTTTATATTTCAGTAGGGAGCCGAAGAAAACTGGTGAACAATTTATTTACGATTTATTTACCAGACAGTGACCAATATTCAGTCAGTTACGCAAATGCATTAAATCTGTCTGGGGCATGTGTGAACAAGTGCAGCCAAGCTACGATTCATAGAGCCATTTATGCCAGTGCACAGTGATCTCAAATGTAGTTATGCAAATGAGCAAATAATGAGTTGGAAATAAGGAGTGACGTAAATCTTTGTATGCTAATAAAGTCTATTTTACACCATTTGTTATTCATGGTCAGTTTTTCAAACTTTTATGTGCTGGTTGCAGGTGCGCTATACAAAGAGTAGTATAACTAATTCTATTAGAGTTGCAGTCTGTGAAAATGCTATCACTTGCAGTGAGCTTTGCTATTTCTAGGTCTGAGTTACTTGTCTTGGCAGTGCCAAAACCTCTAGTGCCCAGTAGTGCTTGCCCATTAAGAAGGCAAAAATATAAGCAAAGGATTACTCATTATAACTTTAACAATCAGGAAATCCTTGATAGGGTCTGAGTGGACAGGGAGATTATAAGAATCCTGGTGGGCTATTAAATTATCATTTATATAAGTGAAAACAAACCATATTGACATAATTTTAGTTGCAAACATTATATCACTTATAATTTGTCCAGTCATTGTCAGTCAAACATTACATAGCTCATACAAATCCTGCCTTCTTTTAAACCTCATTCCTCCTCTGCATGTATAGTTCTCACAATTCCCATTTTTTCTATGTAATTTGCTCCTACCCTTTTCTAAATATCCCATTTCCAGATATTTTATCTCTGTTTCTATATTCACTACTTCTAGTACAGGTGGTTTAAACTTTGATTTACATTTTCTAGTAATTGCTTTTTTGGCAGCCACCATAATTAGACTTAGCAAGGCCTTAATATGTCTAGGCAAGTTTGATTCTGTATCATAGCTCAAAAAATAATTCCCTTAGTTATACCAATTTGCTCAACCAGGATTTCTGATACAGTACTCTGCAGGGAATTTTTTAAAGTCTGCCAACTCATTACACTCCAAAATATGTTCCCAGTTACCTCTTTTTCCCTGTCATACCTCTAACATTTGCTATCTACCTATGGAAAAATTCTTTGTAGTCTACTTGGGGTATAAAAATACCTATGTAAACACTTCAAAGCAAAGGTCCTAAATCTTCTAGACTTTGTTGCATATTTGGGAGTCATGCATATATCTCCCTGTTGTTTCTTTGTGAATTGCTTATCCAATCTCTCCTCCCAATCCTTCATAACCTCCTTTGATGGATTCTTATAGTCATCATGCAGTATTTTATATGATCTACTAATTATCCATTTTAACAGCAGCTACTGTTCTACACTCTATCAAAACCTCTACCAGTGCTGATATTTCACTTAGGATCCCCCTATTCCTTTCTGTTTGTCCATACTGTGATATCAATCCTTGATTGAAGGCAATCCGTAGCCTGCAGTCCAAATAAATTCTCAACCTCTTCCCATTCTATTACCAGTTTTCCTCTCTAATTCTTTGCTCCCAATACCTTGGTTCCTTTGACCATTTTCTCCAGTAAATTCTAGATCCCCTTGTCTATTGTATGCATCCCTAAATAAAGTCATCCCTATTGGCAGACTCTCCTTTCTCCATTCCCGTGTTGGATTAGTTCTTAGAAAACTTTCTGCTACTTTATGAATATAACATCCTGTATGGTAATTGTTATTCTCCTTAAGGGTCTGCATCCAAAAATCCAAATTTCTCCTTGTTTTTTTCAGATTCCCCCTGTTTCATCATCATCCTTTTTCACTTTGAATTATAGCTTTCTGTTTCTGCTATGTATAGGAGCTTTAATTGTATAGCTCTGAAATATCCCTTTAATCAGGCAATCCCAATCCAAATTGTTGTTTTTGAAGGATCAGCTTATCCCACTTAACTCTTGCCATCTTCCCCTCCCAGATAAAATTCTCCAACAATCTACCCTCTTTTGTTATATGTTCTCTTCTGGGTGCTGCAGATACATCCTCAGTGCTGCAAATCAAATTCCAGTCTGCACCTGTAAGTAACAGTCCCTGCTGAAAGCTGATTGTTTCTCCTAGAATTTTCTTAAGCTCCATTAAAGCAGTATTAGGTGGAATATAAATACATGCCAGTGCAACCCTCCTTCCTTGCCAGTAGCCCCTCAGTACTAAATATCTACCATTATTATCTTATTTCCTCTTCTATCACTATAGGAGCTCCTCTTGCAATTAATATAAATACTCCCTTTTTTGCTTTCTATCAGATATTCTGCTGAATAACCACTCTGAAATCCTTTTTTTATCAAAATCACATACTCAGTTCTTTCTAAACATGTCTCCTATAGCATAACTGTTTGCGCTCTGCATTTTTCATATACACTGCTCTTTATTTTTTGTATGTATCTGTGAAACCGTTCATATTTAAAGATAATATAGAAAGCGTTACCATTATGTTTAGAAGTTATTATTCCCACCCGTTGCATATAAAAGCTTTTTAAATGTCTACTTTCAGCTTTTGTGTTACATGCATACACTAATGTTTGGCAGGTTAATCTTTTAAGCAGTTGTTTCTTGTCAAATCCATCTGAACCTGTCACATCTTACAAAACTTTTTGTTTTAGTGAAAACCCACAAACAAAAAACACACACTCAGAACACCCCTAAAGTCTATTAGTTTAATATTAACACACAAAACTATGTGCATCTTCAAATATTGAAGTTTAATCTTCCTAATAGGAACAATTGTCCCAGATTGACAGCCACACTCACAGGCATGGATTAACCTATAAGAAAGATTATCCATGCTAAGATGCATGGTACAGCCTGTGCTTCTACTGCCACTAAGTGATGTCTGTTTTTGTCTTATCTTTATCCCTCTCCAATATTAGAAAATACTTGAATGCTTTCAAAAAAACATTATCTCCTAGCCAATGAAAGAAAGAAAAATGTTGTTTTTATTGCCTCTTATCAGATTGTCTGCATGGGGATATGAGAACCAGATACACATTTGCCTCTACTTTACTCCTCTTCTGCCTGGTATATATTGAGTAATCATTTTCCACACTCTACTGTCTCCCACTTTCAGTACTTTGGCCCTCTGCCACAGGTTTGTCTCATTTATTTGCTAGAGTAAAACTTTCTTCTTATATTCCGTGATCATTTTTATCTGCTACCCCTTAAAACTTGTTACTAGATCAAGCCAAGGGTCTTAACCCAGTCATTCCCCTATGCAAGAGTAAGAAAAAGCATATACATTTTTCTTGTATCATGATCTTTTGTCCAGACTTTACTTCTATTTTAACATTGCAGTGCCTATATTTCTTAAATCAGAAAAAGAAGAAAGAAGAAGGAAAAAAGGAACTCATGTTTGCTTTAGTTTCCTATTACACTTGGAAATAACTGAAACAAAATTTTACTTTATAGCATACAGGTGAAGTCATCCATTATAAACGTACTCCTGTTAAGTATAAATTTTTATTTTACTGTAGTTAACTTTTTCCTTCCTCTTCCACCTTCCTAAATGTTCGTCCAAACATTAATGACATGAAGTAGGGTATATGCTTTGGAGTCCCCTACAAGTTTAACAAAGTCAAAGAAGTCCAATACTTCCAGGTTTTCTTGTTCTGTCATGCTTCACAAATATAATTAATGCTTTGTAATCCCACATTTATTTGTCAATTTCTAAGTTGCTGGCTTTCTTCCTGTTGATCTCAATCTCCAAAATACAGTCTCTGATTCATTTCCAACATACTCCTAGTTCTTCTAGTCATCTCTTGTGCTTTTTTTCCATCTCTCAAGCATTTTCATTTGAAACATTGGAAAGGATTTCACTGGCACAATTTCTCTATCAGCTTTATTATGAAAGGAACAAGAAACAGAATCTCTTTCTGTTTGATAGCTCACTCTTTGTTGTACAAACTTTTGTATTTCCTCCTTACCATGTTATGCATCAAAAAGTATTCTGACCCTTCAGGAAAGAATATTCTGAGGACAATTGGATGCAGCAGTTTGGATCTCACACCTGTTTCTTGACATTCTCTGATTGCTGGAATAAATTCACTCATCTTCTGTCTGGTGTACAGTTAGTAATCATTTTCAACAAATACTCTGCTCTCTCTCCCACTTTTAGTACTTTGTCCTTTTACCACAGGTTTATCATAATCAACTCTTTCTGCTGGTAGGATTGTATCTTTAATATTGGACGTCTGGGCTACTTTTTCATAGCCAGGTTTGGAACATACACATGGTGTACTTTTCAATTAACAACTTCTGCTGTGGAATACCAGTCCAGTTGCTTATTTGTGCTTTCATAAAATTAATACAGTCTGTTCCTTCCAGCTTCTCTGACATAGCAGAAAATCTCAGGTTTTCCCTACATGCTCTGTCTTCTTATTCTATTATTTTTTAAACATCTCTTCTTGTACAGTCTCATGCTCAGCCAGCCCTATCTTCATTTCAACCTCTTATTTTTGCAGTTTTATCACCTCTTCTGAGTATCTGTTTAAAGCTGCTTTCATTTTTCCAGCCTTTTGTTATTTGAGATGATATATTCCTTCAGTGTTTTATCTGTTCTAATAAGCTCCGAATACATTGGACTTAGTTTTTACTCTACATTACCGGAAGTCATGTTTTACACCAAAGATGGACCTTATACCTGTCGGTGTTTTCTCCTCACCTTTTGTGACTGATTTGCTTTCACGTACTCCAAATTTCTTTTTTTTTTTCTTGCTGGCATCCAGGCAGTGCACTTACCAGTTAGTTACTGAAATTTACTCAAAAAGACAAGTTCGTGGGCTCTCTTTTCGAGTTTCTGTTTTCACAATGGGAGAGCTGAAATTAAGCTGTTACTCAGTGTGCAGCCATCTTGGAAATCCCCCAGATGTGTTTACATGTTGGTCATTTACTTATTATAGTTGTTTAATTTTTTAGCCCTGGAAGTGAATCCATACTTTTCCTTGGCCATAATAATTATGATTTAAAAATCAAAGACGATAAACTGGTAGATAGTTGCAGAGCCATTGCATTATTACATTCTGATGATAAAATATGTGCAAAAATCCTCAGTAATTATTTTTACTCACATTCCCTAAAATAATTAATCCAAATCAATTTGGGCTCATTTCTGGAGGAATGTTGGATACAATTAATCATATCCTGCAGGCTATAACTGTATACTGAGAGTAATGCATTGGGTCTGTCAGAGGATGCAGCTTTTTGTTCAATCAATACCTACAACACATTTGACACAGTCAATAGAGCATTATATTCTCTTTCTTTCTTCTCTCAGAATTAAAAATTCTAGAACAAATTCTTAATTTAATCAAGGCCTTGCTTAACCAGTGTACTATATAAATGTTAACAGTTGTGAATCTTGAATAAAAACATTAATGGAATTCAAAAGAGCTGACCCTTTTTCCTCATTCTGTTCTTGCTAGCTTTAAGTTGCACTGTCAGTGGATTCAAGAATTCAAGGAAATTATTCATATCCCACTAAGGGACATTAACATGATGTTTCTGGTCTATGTAGATGATCTCATGCTGGCAGTATTCTCTATTAATTCATCATCTAATTTAGTTTTTTTATATGGCCACAACTTTAATGAGTAACTGGATATAAAATCAGATTGTTAATTCTAATACAAGCTAATCTATCTACAACTTCAGCTTTATGGTTCAGGAACTAAAATGTTGAGGGTGGCATTATGCATTCTCTTTTTGAGATGTAATTATGGCATAAGTAGGTTTACAGTATAATGGAAGACGTGTTTCTTAAATTAAATCCTAGTGAAGCCTCCAGGTATTTCTCTAGGACAAGTCTATTTATGCCTCTTGGCATTTAATGCTGTCTATTCAAATTGATGTTGGTAATTCCACAACCAAGCCTTATTTAAGCTATTAAAATATTTAATCTTAAAGCTTGGATGGTGGGCAAAATATTGATACCTCTGTCTAGTATAGATAATAAAATATTAAATATTGTTTATGTATAATTTAATTATATTGATATAATTTTCATATTTCTCTAAATATTTCAACAACCAAGTATCACAGACAAACAGTTTAGCTTTTTTCAAAGCTTAGAGCTGGATGAACAATTTGGAGTTACTGAGATAATGTAAATTGTTTACAATGCATTGAAAAAATTAACATTCATTGTGTTTGGCGTGACTTGTAAAATCCAATTTAAGATCCAGAATTTAATTAGTACAAAGATTAATTTATGCTGAACAATTTGCTATTTATGCTTATTCAGTGTCACTTATGGATCTAGAGATATGAGCATTTGTTTGAAATCTGAAAATATAACTAGATTTTGTTATAAGGTCGGATACAATCATTGGAAGTTAGAGTACAAACTTTCAGTGTTCCCTGGAGGGAATAGGTTAACTGATAAGATATGAAACTGCCATTTCCATTCATTTAAATGTTTCTGAAACTTAAGATTTTCCCTTACTAGATTGTTTCATTGAAATATATTAATTCAACTGCCTTTCAGCTGGTATTCTAAAATTAAGAGAGTCGGGAGAAAATGTATCTGGAGTAATGTTATCTTCATATTCTGTGGTCAACTGTAATGACCCTTGTAGAGAAGGAAGACTACAAAATGGTCTGTCCAAAACTGTCAATATTTAGTCCACGTTGGAATAATTACTATGCCTGAAAATTTGAACAGTAAGAGGACCAATGACTTAGATTTATTTAGTTATATGTGGCAAACCTGACTATCTACTACAATGAGAAGTTGAATGATTTTTATTTTTGCTTTATATGAATGCACCTAAAACAGAACATGCACAGCACTGCCCTCATTTCCTTGTCATTATTTTGTACTCTTATTTCAGCTTGGTTGCTGTTGTCTTTTGGCTGGCTTGCTAATAAATGACAACCAATCAAAGCATTTTGTTTATTGTATACAGTATTCCTAATGAACTTTTTTTCAAGCAGCTGTTACTTCTCATCTTGTTATGACAGTATAGTGGCAAAAAAAAAATAGAATACAAGAGGTTGAATTGCTTATGTTTGACTCCAACAGCATCATCATCATCAGTGTTATTTATTTATTTATTTTTTTAAGTAGAAAAACTGTTAGTTACATGAAATTATGGTGTACCTTTTTGCTTTTATAATGACTTACACCAACTAATGCTTACATGGAACAAGGAGCTATTGAATTGCCAGGAGTGCATGATCCTAGGGTGTCTATCTGCATTGATAATTTTGTACCTCTTTCTACTATTAGGGAGCACCATTTCATGTTTTTCTTGACAAGGAAAAAATATAAAAAAGCATCTTACCAGCTTTCATTGTTAGTGACTGCCTGTCTGTACAACAGGAGGCAGTCGATCATATCTCATAATATCAAATGGATATAAAATGTCATTTGTCATTTACTAGATAACAATAATTACAATTTCCACACTAGCCAAGCCACATTTATTTACTGCGATACAACACATTTACCCAGTCTGGTCAAAACAATTAAAAAGGAACATTATTGCCAGAAACTGATCTTCCAGCTTAGAAACAAAAGAAAATCAAGTTCTGACTTCCATAATGTCAAGTGAGTGATACATTCTACTGTATCACAGTGTGTTAATACTGTTTCCAGTATTCTTTGCACAACAAGCACAAATGTGCACAGCTGCTGAACAGACACTATGCCTTCCAACAGTTCATATCAAACAGGCGTATCCTTGGGTTAGTGGTTTAAAGTAACTTATTATTATAAGACACAAAATCCACTGGAGTCACCACACGGTAGCTTCTTTATTTGGAACAAAAACACACAAGCGCTTTCACGTAGCTGTACTACGCTTCTTCAGGTGTAGTGAAACATTGATAAATGCAACCTTTTATGTGCTTTTAGTCATTCCATTTTGCATACTTGTGTTATGGCTCGCATATAATACAGGGAAATTCTGTGGTCTGATACTATGGGCTCTATATATGCCCAGAAGTGGTTTCTTGATATTCACTTTGGTATCATTCTTTGGTATGTTTGATTAGATACCTGATTTAGTACATAATATTTTATCAATTTTTCTACATTGCTCAGCACTACTATATTTCTGGTACCTCGGTTCTTAGTGCGTGTCCATCCTTTGGATGAGACTGGACGCCTGCAGTGCTATTACAGTTGTGTTTACCAGCCCTTTAACGTATTATGCTAATTATTTCTATTTAATCTCAGCACGTACATTTCATTAGTTGTTTACATTTTTTTATCCTGTACCTTATACTTCTAGCTATAGTCAGGTTCCTTGGATCCCTGAGCATTTGCCTGGGTTCTGGTGTTTGACAGATTTTGAATCTGTTGGTTTTATGTAGAACTGAAGTTGTTTGAACACCTGTATTGGCTGTTCTTTGAAACGTCCCAGTGCCTGATACTAGTAGAGGTGAGTGGGTTGTTATCAGTAATCTGATTGTTGATTTTTGTTATATATATTTTTTATACTTCTTGTTTTAGCCTTTGACTGTTGGTTTCTCAACATAGGTTAGTAAGTTTTCGATGTTTGATGGGGCTGAGTTCCATTGGAATTGCTTTAACGCAGTTGTTTTATATCACGTTAGTAGATGCTCGTTGGACTGTATCTCTTGTGCCTGCTAGCCGCAGTTGTTAGTAGGACATCTTTTGTTCCCGGACCGTTTTCGGTTGTCCTGGTTACATTTGCAAAGTCTTCTGGATCGGACAGTGTTGTGTGACACTTTTTCATATGTGACCGCTTTTTATATGTGACTGTCCTTGGTCTAGTTTTAGGGGATTATGTGAATGTTGATGGCATTTTTCATATGAGATATGAGGTAAGAACAGGGCACATATGCAGCCGTGTTTACTGCCAGTACCAGTCAATATTGTGTTGGTGTAGACGTTTGTGAATATGCCATCAGCCACATAAGAAAATGTATGTTCTGCATATTTTAACAGCAATAACAAACTGTTGTTTTTCGTTCTTGGACTGCTAATTGCCATATTGTTTGCACTATTCACTAGCATTGCCTGTGTCATAGATCCTTTCTTATCATATCTTTGATGTGAGATAGTATACAGGGTTTATTTGCTCATCCGGAGCCTATATACAAAGGAATTAAGTATGCGTTTAGTTAGCGATTCCATCAGGAGCTGTGGAATACGTCTTAGATATACTTGTAGATAGAAATATGATATGTTCGCATTTAGAAATCATTGTTTTCTGCTTCATGTTTTGTGTTTTGTTTATGACTCTGTTAGTGTTCTAGTGCTGTAAGGGGAGAAACTTAGCTGGCTTATACAGCCACATCGACAGGCTTTACTGTTTTATTTTTATTTTTGTACAGTACAGTTTGTTTAAGGCAATTTTGCCATACTTTTAAATTGTTTTTAAACTATTTTATCAGTTTTTACTTTTCAGTACTGTCTCTTTAAATAAGGACATGCAGGGATAGATAATTTATTAACAATTATCTAATCAGTGTTTAATTAGTTAGAGCGCCAAAAGTTTTTTGTATAAAAGGTTGCATTTATCAATGTTTCACTACACCTGAAGAAGCGTAGTACAGCGACGTGAAAGCGCTTGTGTGTTTTTGTTCCAAATAAAGAAGCTTCCGTTACCAGTGACTATCTCCGTGTGGTGACTCCAGTGGATTTTGTGTCTTATAGTTCTTTTGTTCCTTCCAAGGGGAGTCTTCGTTTTCCTGCCACAGTTTTTGGACTTTTTTTAACTTATTATTATCTAATGTGATAGATCAATGTAGCTGTACATTAACTGTTTTTAGCACAGTACAAACAAGTCACACATGCACACGGGAATACTAACTGGACAGGGAGTTACACAGAGTAACACTCATCTACTAAGTTATTTACAAATGATTCTGCACATTGTGCGCAAACCGAAAAAAAATTTCATCACTGAATTATTATTCATTTATTACATATTAAATTGGCATATACATAACTAGACCATACCAAAAAGTCTGGATAACTACTATAAAGCTACAAAACATCAGAAATACTACACAAAAAGGCAATACCTCAACAAATGGTTTTGAAGTAGGACTTCACAGATTTTACATACATAGTTGTCAGGGACCCATACATCACTTAAAATTTCAATTGTCTGACAACTAGAAAAGTTTATATTTCTTTGCTAGGTCTGTGTTAAAAATTAAAAAAAAATGTAATGTAGTGCTCAAAACATAACACAACAGTGTCCTGTAATGAATTCCCCAGAATTGCCAAGGATGCAGTTTTGCATTACCTGGAGTTTTCTTGCAGTATGTTCTAGGTACACAATTTTTTTCAGTCTCACATTCTGTGTTGATTAGAACACCATAATATATTACTGCATTATATAAGATGAAGTAACTGATATCCAACAATGTACACATGAACCGGAGAAAGCAGTTAGTATGCCTTATGTAAATGCAACATTATCTAATGCAACGTGTCTGGCCAGCTATAGGTCTTACAATCAGAACTTGCGTTCATCATGCTCTTTTCCCTGTGAAGCAGAGTTAACACCTTCCCAAAGGTATATATAACAACTTCCCAGAAAGTTTAAAAATTAATTCAAACTCATCTCCAAGATGATAGGAATTCACAAGCATCCTAATCTCTACAGTAGGACACATGCACTCTTGACTCCTTAAAGAAAAACAGAGACACAAACTGCATACTATACAAGCATCAGCACATGTGTGTGCATTAGGCAGCCATTTCCAGCTGCTGAAAATGGTGAGAAAAGCCTACAAAAAGAGGAGTTTAGACATACAATGTCATAATTTTAAAGGATAAGAAATTCCTTTTTTATAGTGCTATTGTGTAACATAACAATCCACTCCTATATGGAGGTAATACAGGATTTACCCAATGTTTGCTTATTTGATCACTCAGGTTTCACCCTCATGATCAGACCACACCAACCGTGGGTAAATTCTATATTACCCACATCCAGCTATTGATTACTACTTAACTACTGCATTCCTTTTTATACCTGTGAGGGACTGCAACTCTCCAATTTGTTTCCAGAGTACAAAATATTTGTACCTGCTTCACAGTGATGCTTTTTTTTACTGCACTGTATATATAATATACATGGATGCCTCTTTTTGGACCATTGTTCTCAGATTTCAAAATAGGAAATGACCAAATATGATAATGACTACAAACTGTGTCATGCAGTTACTTCACTAAACAGATTTTGAAATTCTCCAAGGTGGTCTACAAAAATGCATTCCTTGTACAGAAGTCCATGTTAACAAGTGTAGCTTCATCAGATGTGGCAAAAGGGCATATTATGACCACAAGGGTGACTCTATAGTCAGGCACACTGATGTTCCACTCACTAGACTAAACAAGGAGAAAGTTACTGTCAGCTGCCTGTCAGGTGCCAGGAGCCGCCACATAATGCATGCACTCAGGTCACTCCACAATAAGTACAAATATGACACTGTCATTGTCCATGTTGGTGTTAATGACCTGAGACATACCTCCCTGGACTACATGAAAAGAGACATGGAGGGGCTCTCCGATCTTGTATCCCAGGCAGGTATGACCCTAACCCTGAGTAGCATCCTGCCATCACCCAGAATGATACCACAGTACAAGGACAAAATGATTGATTGACTTCAACAATTGGCTAAGCTTCTGGTGTCATTCTAAGGGGATCCAGTATTTGTCTGCATGGGACGACATGATCAACAGACCACGATGCTTTGCCAGAGATGGCCTGCACCTGTCGCCCTTAGGATTCCAGATACTGGCTAAGGCTCTTGCCACCCATATAATGCCTTTTTTAGGTAAGGTTCAAATGACAAATTCACCACCGTAACAGGTTCAAGCAAGCAAAATCTGAGGGTAATGCTACTCAATGCTAGAAGTCTAAACCTCAAAATGCACTCAGTCAAGGCACTCCTTAAAATGCAGAACATTGACATCTGTGCAGTGACAGAGACCTGGTTCAAAGCTCCAGAGAGCACCCCTGCATTACCAGGCTACAATTCATACCACACCTTTCGGCCACCTAACCCAGAACGAAGCACTAAAGGCAGAGGCATGTCCATATTCATTAAGGATATCCACACATCCAGGCTAGTTGCACAGCATAATGCATCCGAGATTATCCAAGTGCAACTAACTCTGGGCAAGACCGCAATCCAAATTGTAGCTTGCTACAGACCCCCCACCATGCCCCAGGATTCCCACTCCTCATTTCTTGATACACTGGAAAGTATTAGGGTACAACCCAACACCCTAATAATGGGCGATTTCAACTACCCCCACCATTAACTGGGAAAACTACTCGTACCAACTCTTTTGCTCAACGTTTTCTAGAATTCATAAATTCCAGTGCCTTGGATCAACTTATTCACACCCCCACCAGGGGCAGCAATATCCTAGACCTGGTCATTACCAACATGGGAAACCGGTGTTCCACACCAGAGGTCAATTCCTCATTGGTCAGATCCGACCACAAGTTAATAAGCCTAGCCATACACATCCCACCCCCAATTAGGGAAACCATCGTAAAAAACTTCTCCAAAGCCAACTTCACACTTCTTAAGACAGAAGAGGCAAACTTCACGACACTCATGCAGACGGACAATAGATGTATGACTGCCGAATCCTACACAAATGCACTTTATAAGCACTTACATAAGTGCATGGATCATGCTACCCCTAATAGAACCAAGATGTTATCCTCCAAAAAAAGGAAGCCAATCTGGTGGTCCTCTGCTATAAACAAACTCTACAACAGAAGAAAGAAACTGTTGCAAAAAAGAGTAAAATCCCATGACTGGAGGAACTCCCTGGTCAACCTCAGTAAGAAGCTGAGATCCCTCATAAAATCCTCCAAAGCTAGTTACGAAAACAAAATTGCCACTGACTCTAAACACAACCGCAAAGCATTCTATAGCTATGTCAAGAATCTAAATGGGAACACTCAGATCTGCTCTGAGTTACAGCACAATGGCACTAAATATACAGAACCAACTGATATTGCCAACATCCTAGCAGATAGGTTCAGTGCTAACTTTACTCCCCTCTCACCCCCTAGAGGGCCAATCCCTATACCGGAGGAATGCAGAGTTCCTATAATCATGGCTGCACAGGTAAAAAACACACTCTCCAAAGCCAAGAACACAACATCCTTGGTACCTGACAATATCCCAGGCTGTGTTCTACATGAACTACAGAATGAACTGGCACCCTACCTAAGTACTATGTTCAATCATAGCCTCACCTCAGGCTTTGTACCCGCTGAATGGTGCACCATGATGGTTATTCCACTCCACAAAGGGGGATCCATGATGGACCCCGGGAACTACCGCCCCATTAGCCTGACGAGCCTGGTCTGCAAGGCCATGGAACGTATCATCATGGAACTCATAAACAAAGACATTGGTAATCTCCAAACTCTGGACCCTACCCAGTTTGGATTTGTAAAAGGCAGATCATGTCTCCTAAACCTGATTGACTTCTTTGAAGCAGTCACCAAAGCCATAGATGAGGGTAAAATGGTTCACACAGCTTATTAAGATCTCGCCAAGGCTTTTGACACCATCCCCCACTCTGGAATTATAGATAAGCTCACTAAACTAGGTATAAATCCCTATGTCACAAGATGGGTTGCCACCTGGCTCATGGACAGAACCCACACTGTGAAAGTAGCGGATTCCAAATCCAACATCAGACCAGTTACAAGTGGAGTACCACAGGGTTCAGTCCTGGGTCCTCTCCTGTTTGGTATCTACTTCTCTGAAGTGCAGGCTAACACAGAAGGTCTTTGGCTAACAAAGTTTGCAGATGACTGCAAACTAGGAGCCATAATCGAAACTCCTAATGATGTGGACAAACTACAAAAGGGCCTCACTGAGACAGATACCTGGTGTCAAAGCCATGGCCTGAAGCTCAATGCCAAAAAATGTATTGTCATCCCCTTTGGTAAAAACTCTGTACCCATGAACTACCACATAGCTGTTAGTCTACTTAATGCCAAAAATGTGATAAGAGACCTTGGGACACAGGTGGACAGTAGTCTCTCCTTTGATAATCACATTGCCACAGTGGTCAGGAAATCCTTCTACATGGCTCATCTCATCACAAAAGGATTCTCATCCAGAAAAAAAGAGGTCATTGTTCCCCTCTACTCATCACTCATTAGACCCATTATAGAGTACAACGCCCCTTTTGGTATGTACCTCACAAGACATCTACAACAACTGGAAAGACCACAGAAATACCTCACAAAAAGGATTACTGGCCTCAAACAGATGCCCTACGCAGACTGTCTTAAAAAACTACAGCTTTACTCCATTGCATATCGCCTACTCAGGGGTGATCTCTGCCTAACATACAAAGCTATGTCAAACCCAGAGCTGTTGGACATGCTCCACTTAAAGAAATCCCAAACCCTCTGAGCTACATGCTCTAGGGATCTAAACCTTGTCACCACAATAAACAGAACATGCTGGAGGGATAGATTCCTGTCCCAGAGACTTCCCATACTCTGGAACAGACTACCTATCTATGTCAAACAGAGCTCCTCATTAGCACTCTTCAAGAAAAATCTTGATGATTGGATGGGAAATGGGAAATTCACCCCGGGGATCACTTCTGTGGCTCTGCTCGACAGGGGCACAGGAAAATAATTTTCTTGGGTGGCGAAAGCCAGGGTACATTTTTTGGCTAGGCGTGTATGGGCCCTAGGGCCGATAGCCTAGTACCTACCTATGAACCTATGAACAAAATAAATGGTCAGCTTAGGAAAATTACATCATCATTAAAATCTAGAGAGATAGTCAAAGGCAATAATTTAAAGGTATTTTAGGCATGTAAATAATAACTGTGGTTTTATTTTGTTTTTTTGGTATTTTACCTATACTTTATATGACAGATGAGGGCAAGCTTAGTATTTTGGTGTAGAAGCGATTAGTTTATGGGGATTTATTATATAACATTTTTTGATGCTTAGGAGCTTTGGGAATATTTGCTACATATAACTGATTCAGAATATTAGGAATCTTTTAACCTTTCAAAGTTAATGTGCTGTGTAGAAAATAAAGAATGACAAATGTAATATGTTTCAGCCAGTCTGTTTGGTGCAAAGAGGTAAAGTGCTGACTATGGCTCAGACGTCCTGAGTTCAAGTAATAGCTTTGGCATTGAATAACCTGGGGTGTGAAGATGGCCAATGAATGGGTACAGCTTGCCCATTATGTGGGGAGGGTGTGGCAGTTTCCTACTGGCTGTTAAGGGTAAAGGTCCAAGAGTATGGAAAGCAGGTGCTAGTGCTGTGGAAGACATGGGCTGCAGCTATCCAAACCAGTGATGATAGCCTATGTCTATGCATGTCAGGGAGCACACATCATCAAATAGGGTGGTACTGGTAGCCTCTGAAGTGATGCAGGTGCAAACATCACCTACAGGGGTGGGGCTAGGGCTTAGTGTAAAAATGAGTTATTTGCTCTACTCTTGTGCCAAAATGATAGACCCTGGATTGCTTTGGATGTAGCATATCTTGTGATGAACCCCACTGTTAAAGAACTTCAGTGAGGAGGTTGATGGTCAGCAAGTGTAAGAACAGAAAGCAGAACACATGTAACAACATTCTCCTTCTTATGTGTATTCTCACACAGTTTAAATTTTGACCAGGTTTGACCAGTTCATATCTACTGATGTTAGAAATCATTTTGTATAGTCTTTATTTCTGCAGGGTGCATTTAGGCATTCTAGGGAGATGACTGCATCCTTTTATGCCTTTCTGATCTGCCCCATTAACTCTGCAAATAGTCACTCTAGGGTAATCATTGCACAACTTTACACCTGACTGACCTTCCCCATAATTCACTACAATGCTGCAGTCTGTAGCTTTCATACAATCCAAATGACACAACTCAGAAAAGGAAAATCTCAGACAAGTCTTCCCCCTTGTGACTCTTAGAGGTGTATGTACTGGCTGTGGACATGAATGGCAAAGCTGGATCTATTGCTGTGTGAACTAATGTCTGAGGTTTTGTTAGTCTTTTACCTGGGAGGCTTAGGCAGTGTTCACTTAACAACATCTATGTAATTTGTGTGTGAGTGTTGTACTTAACAAATGTGTTCTAAAGGCAGGAGGTAGCTTCCCTGATAGGTAAATTCTTACACCTCTCAGATACTGAATCGTTGTGGATTAGTAATAAAAAGTTTTTGGTAAGCATAAGGCAGTTACTACAATCCTTCGAAACACATTGTGCTATCTGACTCGCTACAAAAGGGACAACAGCTGACTGAGATTCCAGATTGGCCAGTGCAGATAATGTGGTACAACAGCTGACTGAGATTCCACATTGGCCAGTGCAGGTAACGCTACAACTGACTGAGATTTCACATTGGCCAGTGCAGATAATGTGGTACAACAGCTGATGAGATTCCACATTGGCCAGTGCAGATAACGTGGTACAACAGCTGACTGAGATTCCACATTAGCCAGTGGAGATAAAATGTTATAACAAAACAAAAAAGGATAGATTAATAATTTGCTCTTTGTAGAAGGCTAAAGGATAAAAGGAATACAATAATGAGCTGTGACTACTTTAGTAGTCAAAAGTGAAAAAACAGGTAAAAGTGACATATCTTTAGGGTCAATAAGGAAATCAGTGACACGTGGAAAATTTAAATCAAATAGCCTTACCTGGTAGGCCTATGTGATCACTACTTAGCTAATAAAAACAATGAGCAATGGATAGTCTAACCCTAATCCAGGTGCAGTAACTGTAATAGCTACAGATAGCCTAAATAAGTAGTTTCAGTGCAATCAGCAATGTAATAAAAGTATATCACATAAGGGAACCCGTAGTCTCTAGTACAATTCAGTAAAGCAGAAGCTTTAAATTCTGTAACACTATAGTAATCTGTAATGAACAGAAATGCAACACCTTCAATGATCAAAGATGCAATCAGTAAATGAGATATAAGTTAATTTGTTTTTATATACCTAGTATCAATAATTAACAATACAACAGCATTGTCTTAGATACTTCAGAGAGTGAGAAACTTTACAAAGCAACAAGGTGCAATAATGCAATATTATTTAAACTTAATACTACTACATTCAGCAAAATACAAGTGAAGGACTGTACAATACCAATGAGTTGCTATAGTGCATTGTTAATGCAACATTTAGCAGAAAAGGTGATAATTTCAGCAATTTGTCAATGAAAAGTGCACCCAGTAAGTTAATAGGCTAAATAAGAGACTGTGTTTTCACTTTAAGAAATAAAGCAGTGGCAGAATCAATCACATTAGTATGACTAGGTTGTGTCACAAAGCGGCACTGAAATGTATATCATATATAACCAGGATGACGAGGTTGCTATTCATGTTGCAGACTAGCTCTTTTTGCTGTATACTGTGCTGAACTGAGCAAGCCTCCTGATATTTAATGTCTGTAAGGCTCTGCCTCTGCAGAAACCAGCCAATCAAAATGCAGCCAACACCCTCACAGAAAATGGCCAATCAAAATCAAGCACTCCAATGCCTAACTGGAACCTAATCTTGGTTAGCTGACTCATGGGAACCTCTGCTCTCAGCAAAGGCTAGAACACTGCAAACCTGGTCCTAGGAAGTTGATGAAGCCCTTATTGGGTGTTGAATCAGCAGGAACCCACATGAAATAGGGTTTTGTAGTCTTCCCTTCCTCATCTATAGTTTTCTTGTCTGCAGAGTAGCCCAACACAAAACAACATTGAACTGAGCAAGCCTCCTGGTGCTTAAAATTCTGAAAGGCTTCATCTTTGTAGAAGTTGACAATCAAAAATACAGCCAATAACCAAATAGAAACTGGCCAAGATCAAGCACTCCATTCCCTCGCTGGAACCTAAGCTCAAGTAGCTGCCGCGTAGAAGTTGTTGCTCTCACCAAAGCCTGGAACACTGCAACTTGGTCCTAGGAAGCCAATGAAGCCCTTGTAATGCATTTAATAAACAGTAACCCAGATGTAAAAAAGCTTTCTAGTCTCCTCCTTCTCCATAGCCTTTTTATCTTCAGAGTAGTCCAACACAAAAGTGCACTCCAGCTTCACATTTCCCTGTTTTATCTTTTAGTATTTAATCCGCAGTATGACTTAAAAAATAAAATGCTAAGTGGTATTAAAATGTATTTTAATTATTTTATAATATCCATACAATATTTTATACACCTGATACACCTGTGTGTATATATATATATTTATTTATTTAGTTATATTTGTTGACCAGGAGTGTCCGACTGGACGCAGGGCCATTTTTAGCAGAGGCCCGGGGAGAACAGCTCCACAGTTAAAATAAACAGACAGTAGTTACATTGGATTACATAGCGATTAACAATTTACATAGCAATTGATTACAACATATTTACAGATGAAGAACATAGTACATCAGTAGACAACTAGAATCTTTACCTGTGAAGTACATAACAGACATTAACAAATGTTACAATAAGAGGTTCCTGCTGTATAATAAGTACTAGGCTTATGAGCATCTGAGCTTGCTATAATCAAGGTAGTTAGTGGAGTAGAAAGAAAGGTAGTGGTTGGATGGGGTGGGTGATATTAGAGTGGGAGTTGCAAGGGCATAGCCAGCATGTTTTTAGATGCGCTTTTAGTAGTTTTTTGAAGTGGGTGCATGATGGTATGGAGGTAATTGTGGGTGGGAGGGAGTTCCATAATTTGGCTATGGTGCAAGAAAATAGTGCTTCACCAGCAGAGTTATTGACTTTAGTGATCTGCAAGTGATTTTTGTTGCTGGATCTTAATGGTCTGGTGGTGCGATAGGGTTGGAGTAGATTCTGGAGGGATGGGACATTTAGTGGATGGTTTACTAGTTTGTGGGCGAGTGAGAATTGATACCATTGAAGGAGGTGAGGGAGTTCAAGCCAGCCCAGTTCAGCAAGTGAGAGACAGTGGTGACTACGTCAGGATGCCCCTATACATATATGTCATATAGTTTGTGAATATATATTACTTGCAAGTTTTTCTTTCCCTTCCAGCTGTGATGACATTAAATTCACTCAGCAGCAACAGAGACAACATGAAGTGTTATCACCACACTAATACCTTTATGTACAGCTGCTATATTTTCTGAGGAAAGAATGCATTTAACATATCCCTCTCTGAATAGCTTATTTCAATATAATAACCATTAGCATTAAGTATAAATAACGGTGACTGAACACTCAAAAACAGTTCAAACAAACAGAACAAAAACAAGATGAAACCTATTTTGAAGCACACTGTGTATAGCAATCTGTAATTTAGGTGCTTGATCTTAAGAAAAGAAGTAATGAAAAGTTTAAAACCTTTAATTAAAGCTTGAGATTCATAAAAGCATTTGCAATCAAGTTAGACTGCTAACAGACCAGAATGCTAAACAAAAAGAAAAAAAAACAATTATTTGTCAGTTTTACAAGCCTACAAATTACAGTTGTGAACTATATTAATTAAAATCAGGAAAAAGAATGTGTGCTTTATTTTATAGCCATAAAAAAAAACAGAAATCATGTATCACTGAGAACTTCGGGTCCATGTCTGGCAATAAAAAACACAAACTGAATGGCTAAATATCGTATATAAAACATTCATATGAAACATTACAGAATACGTATAACTTTGAAAATAAATTCATTGAATGGCCATAGTTGGCCAACAACCAGGAAGAAACACAATGCATAAGGTAAGTGAAAGAAACCTTTTAAATTTGCCCTATTTCTCACTGTAGTGCGATCTCAGAGTTGGTATAGTTGGGGGGAGTGTAGGGGTGTGGTGGGCAAAGCTCCCACCTTTGTTGGTTGCGTTTGTGGTGTTGGCCAACTATGGCCATTCGATTAATTTATTTTACAAGTTACACATGTTTGGTAATGTTCTGTCTCAATGTTTTACGTACAATATTTAGCTGTTCGAGGGTTTGTGTTTTTGATACCGAACATAGACATGTAAACTTCAGTGTGTCACATGGAGCTCTGCAATTACATTCTGAAAGTGAGGAAAGCCAGGCTTGTTAAGTACTTTACTGAGATCAGAAAGGTGTTTAACAAGCTTTTGTTAAACATCTCTAAATGCTGTTAAACTGTAGTCTTGTGCTACAATTTAACAATGGCCAGTGCCATCAACCAGACAATAGCTGTGAGAAGTTAGAACAACTTTAAAAGCTGTTAGATGTTTTGCTCTGCCATACTTTAAACAAAAAAGTGTAGCAGAGAGAAATGTCTAACAGCTTTTAATACTATTCATTCCTCAGAAGGACACTTTGCTTCTGCCCAGAGTCTGTGAGACAGAGCTAGGTGTCTTATGGCTTTCAAAGCCATAAAACAATACTTGCTCCTGTACCATTTTTTTCTGTTGTTGGTAGTAAAAGAATTATGAGCAGGATTCTCTACTTATAACTCAGTTATGTGTTCTTGACACTGATGTTAAGATTCACCCCTTAAACTTTGTTTTGCTCAAGGTGAATTTATTGCATAATCATAATCCTGTATATTATCTGTAGAGACGAGACTGCCATTGTTGCAGTTAGACTAATCTCCATTTTATTTTAGTATTTTAGTGAAATAAATTACTAAAATGATACTCCATACTAGTGTTAGCATGTACACATATGTTATATTTATATAATTCTCTCAATCTGCAAGTGTCATTCCTAACATAAGAAATGCATTGAAGAAATTGCAAGAAAAGAGAAAACAAGCACGTTGTAAGTTACTGCTGTTCTCAGGAATGTCTCTTGTGTTAAGAATATACACCAACAAAAACACGACTTAGTGAGATTTCTAAATTATTCTGGAAGAATAAAATTTGTTTTCCACGTGAGACATAGGAAAAAAAAGTCTTTATCAGCAGTTTCACAACATGCACCACGCAAGTTTGCAATAAATGTATCTAAATAGACATATCCTAAATATATTCAGACATAAACATCATAGCCAGTTTTAGGCACATGTGATTGCTGTGGGCCCCCTGGTCCTGGGTGGCCCCCAACACAGCAAGCTATCTTCCTTTGATATTTTGCTAAATGGTTGTCAAACCATTGCAAGGTTGTACAGCAGTCCTGTTTACTGATTAAGTCAGGAGGAAAACAATAGCTGTGGGTATAGGATGATGATTCCTAACGATTGCTACTACCTTTAACATTTAAAGATATATCCGATTTTAATGACAGACTTAAGTATGTGGGTATCTGTTCAGTCATGTTGCAGGCTTCATGATTTCATTAAATATTTTAACACTGATATAGCCCTCTTGGCTTGTTAAATCCTGCTGGTGGACATTCTCCCCACTAAAACTAATGTAGACATCCTAGTTTGTTACTAATGTCTTAGTTTTTTTTTCTAATCTCATTCAGGCACAACTGCATCATGCTGAAGCAATCCTTTTTTTAAACACCTTTATGTGTGACAGGGCTGGTAACCCGGTACGTAAAAATCCACTACCAATCATTAGCGGACCGAAGTTCCGCTGTGGCAACCCCTAACTGGGAAAAGCCGAAAGACACAAACAAACAAAACTGAATTATTACTTGTGACCTAGACAAACTTACATTTATATTAAAGTAATCAAACCATATTGACAAGTTCACATTTACAAGGAATAACAGTATAAAAAAGACCAAAAACTCAAAAAAACTGCCACGTAGACTAGAATCTAAATAGGTCCAGAATTTATTAAG
Source organism: Protopterus annectens (assembly GCF_019279795.1). Classification (NCBI taxonomy): domain Eukaryota; kingdom Metazoa; phylum Chordata; order Ceratodontiformes; family Protopteridae; genus Protopterus; species Protopterus annectens. The sequence continues at coordinate 82,516,488 of NC_056733.1, read as the reverse complement.
GCAAATAATCCAAGTTCACATTTACAAACATTATACATCACATTCATTGTTCTATATGCTATAGTATAAGCATTACATAAATTATTAAATTCCTGCCTTCTCTTAAACCTCATTCCTCCTCCAAAACAGTTTTCTGCATGTATTGTTTCCACGATTTCCATTATTTATATTTAATCCACTCATTCCCTTTTCTAAAGATCCCACGTCCTGTTCTTTTATCTCTGTTACAATATTTACTACTTCAAGTATACCTGGCTTAGATTTTGATTTGCATTTTCTAGTAATTGCATTTTTGCTTGCCCAGTACTCTCTTGGGAATTTTTAAAGTCTGCCAACTCATTACACTCACAAAAGATATCCTCTCAATTACTTCTTTCTTCTCCAACACACCTCCAACATTTGCCATCTACCTGAGGAGAAATTCTTTGGAATTTGGTTGGGGTATAAAAGCATCTACACAAACACTTCCAGGCAAAAATCCTACATTTTCTACACTTTGTTGCATATTTGGGAGCCATACATACATCCTCCCATTGTTTCTTTGTGAATTGCATGTCTAATCCCTCTTCCCAATCTTTTCTAACCCTTTCTGATTAATTCTTATAGCTATTATGCATTATTTTATATGGCCTACTAATTATCTCTTTTTTAATAGCAAAAGACTCAGCAAGTGCAGATCTTTCATTTAGGATCTCCTATCTATTTCTATTTGTCTGTACTCTGATATCAATTCCTGATAAGGAATGCCATCTTTGTCTGCAGTCCAAATTAATTATTTGCCTCTCCAAATTCTACTGCCTTTCCCTCTCTAATTATTTTCTCCCAATACCTTGGTTCTTTTGTCAGCTTCATCCAGTAAATTCCAGACCCCTCTTGCCTGTTCTCTGTACTCCTTATTGCAGACATCCTTATTAGCAGACTTGCCTTTCCCCATTCTCATGTTGGCTGAGTTTTTAGTATATTTTCTGCTACTTTATGAATATAATATTCTGTATTACTGTTTTCTGCAAAATTGTAAAACTGTCCCTGCTATCCATTCACATATTAGAACTCATGAATGCGAAACAATGCTTGAATAGCTCTCCTATTCAGAGCCAAACAACCACAATATGAATTTAGTCAGTAAATTACTTGTAGCTAACGTATTAGTGTTTAATTTTGTCTGAAGCAATAAGACAACAAGTGCTATTTGCTGAAAAAAGTTGAGAAATTTGACTTGTGATTACTTTTTACTTTTTTCCTTCATTCAACTAATAGAAGTTTATATTTACTATATGTACACTAGCTTCTATTATCATTCTATCATATTTGACTACTGAGCATACACCATACTTTTGCAAGGTAAGTAATGCATGGGATGCTAGTTTGTTTAATCTTTTTGGCTAACATATATGATAATACTTATATTACTGTACAGTAATTAAAACACATCAGTATGTTCAATATTATGTGTTTGGTAATTTTGCTTGCGCACACTTACTAGCAAAATATATATATATGTATATATATATATATATATATATATATATATATATATATACACACACACACACACACACACACACACACACACACACACACACACACACACACACACACACATACACACACACACACACACACACACACACACACACACACACACACACACACACACACACACACACACACACCAGCTGATGGACATGAATTACTCCATCAAGAGTTGTCTCTAATGTGGTGGTTAGTCAGGATGAAAAGATGACTTGTGTAACAGGTGATGGTATGAGAAAATTTTTAAGAAGACCCTGGACTTGAACAGTTGGACTTTATTACCATGGGGGGGGGGGTGAATGATGGGATGGCGGAGTGACAGTACCTTTTGCAGCTGGCTACCTTGGTGTGACACAGACGTTTGTAACAAGAATGCCACCACATTAGTTAGAGTGGGTAGTGATGATGACATGATTGGATAACCAGGAAAGGGTAGTGATGGATGGAGAGCTGGGTTGAAGACTACAGTATACTGTGGTCCCTTATTCCCTGCTGGGGGCCCCCTAGAATTGAAAACTGGTAGAGCACACTATAATGTTAACACAAGCCCCCAGGAACCTAAGTAAAAAATTCCTACATTCTTTCTGGTTAATGGCCTCAATCTACTTCTACCTGTCCACCACTTGTAACAGCCCTGTTACTACACCCCCTGCTTATTCAAATTTGATTAATCTATACTTCAAATGTGTTGTTCACTTATTGAAGCATCTTTGTTTTACAATTAATTTCACATCCAGATTTATTCCTCGTATTAAAGTTGCAAGTGATTTTGCAAAAAAAATGATTTTGTTGTGTTTTTAGTTGCACTGTTTACTCAGTTTTTCTCTGTAACCACACCCACATAAGTATGTAGCGATAGGTACCAGACAATGATTTATATACAACTACAAAATATTTTGTGTAGAAAAGAACAATGTGCTCCTTTAGAAGAGTAGCTTCTTGCTTACATTGTGGTTTCACTACTACAACCTCACAGGTGTTCATTTTCAATGTAAGGTGTTATACTTTTTAAGACCTAGTAGACAACTTGTCTTTCTAGGAAGTAAGAATACCCTGTTGATGCGTTTAGCATGGAAATACAGTAATCAATACATTAACGTGACTAGTGAGGCATTGTGAGTTCAGTCTTTCATGGTATCAGCTCATAGATTTTCAACTCCAAGAAAGAATTTGCAGTGCCATCAATGTCAGTAAAATAAAAGGCAGAAACTACGCAATTTGTTATTGTATATATATATTATGGAGGTTGTATCCAACTTGATTTTTTTTAATATGACCAATACACTTTAAAATTTCAGTGAAATCGTACCTACCAATGAAACAGTCCTGTCCTTATACCATCACCATTACTAAGTCCACTCCTTATGCAGCCAAATAAAATAAGCACCATCAAATTCCCACACTTAGTCATTTCTTAACACGTCTCAAGAGAATAACTGTTTAGCATACCTCTCAACTGTCCCTGATTTTGACTCAAATTTTAGGTCCCTCTTCATTCCGCCTAAAACTGATGACTTTTGGAGAAAAGGTGGTGAATTACAATTGATAAATAATGACAATAATTAAGAGTTATAGACTTATGTTACTTCAGAAAATGTATATAAATTCACATGTTCTTATTCTGTCAATGTCTCAAGTTAACAGTAATATTATTTTAAGTGTCCCTGATCATCCCTGATTATTTTTGGATTTTTCTTCCTGATTCTGTTTAGAATTGTCCCTGATTGGTTGAGAGCTATGCTGTTTAGATAAAATATGCATATGCCTCATTTGCTGTCTGTTTCTAAAATTCAGTTGGACTTTATACATAAACTGTAAAACAATACCGAATATTCCATAGATGTGTGACTTTAGCATGCTATAAACAGTGGACTTAACATGGTGAACATCTGTTAAATTATATATACCTCCATGTTAAATAATGTATCTTTATTGTCAGCTCATGCTAATTGCCTGTGGAAATATATATAATGTGGAGCTTTTCTCCCTAGGCCTCTGATGAAAAGGGGCTTTGCCCAGTAGGACTTTCTCGCTAATCAAAGGAAAATAAATAAATAATTGTATCCTAGCAAGGTAATAAAAGGATATGGCTGTTCTCTACTGCTACCTTAATGTGGGGCTCCAGAAGGGAGGTTACTTCTTTCTTCCTTTAACAGTGACTTTTCGTCCCCAGTTAAGATTTTTACAAGTTTGCAAAATTTTGTTTAATACTTAAATATGCCGAAGCAAGCAAAACACTGATTTTTTTCCTACAGGGGGATGCTTACGGCTATTTGCTGGACTATGCTCCTTGCCTCATTTTTGCCAGTAGTGGGTTTAATTTAGGGCTCAGATGTGCGACAAATATGAATCACATCCAGTTGTCATCACTGATCAATGACTTAGACAGGACTTTGTCATTTGCTAAAACTTTAGAAGGACTGTCAGTAATAACTGGCAGAACCTTGGCTTTGACCTTACTGCCTAAAGATGGGATTTCATTTAATTTACTTTTTCACTTCTAGCTGGATTATTACAGGACCTCCTTCAGTCACAGAATTGGAGGTTGGCACAAAGTACATTCTCACCTTTGGCCACAGTCTGCTTAATGGTTAGGCATGTAATACTCTGTAGTCTGATTGCTTAGTATTTACCTCTGAACAAACCAGGCCAAACGGCATAGAACAGCAGAACACTTCATCTTACAAAACACATGTGCATGACAGTATTTAACTTCCTGTAAATTTACAGTAAATCTACAGCATACAAAAATGTAACATTTGTTATTTACAGGAATAATTGCAAGACTTTAAAACAACAAATAAACAATGATCAACATGTACAAATACATTACAAGGGGCCACAGAGGCAAGTGTAATGCAATATTGTTTAAGAGATGCTGCCTGCACAATTGTGAGTGATTAAATTGGGACAGCAAATTGTTAATCAGCATCCCTCAACCAGATGCACTTATAGGAATCAGATAAGTACCATATGAAATGCATACAGAAACTCACATAGTTCTGTTCTTCCCATATTTCTGGAAGAAGTCTATTCCACGGTGTAGATGAAATTTTAGAGAATGCCTCTCTATTACAGCTAGTCCAAAGGAAATCCTGCCAAGGAAAAAAAAGGTTGCTTATTACTAGTTTACAGAGGAGAGGATAGTGACAGGATTTAATGTCTAGTAAATTAGCCAGAGGGAGTAAATACTCTACACAAATCAATCCAAAGGTTAAGGAATAGGGTATCTGTGAAAGACTGAGCTATTACAGGAAACTAATGAACTTTCCTCAAAGTAATGTAGTGGTGCCCAATTGTCAGGTAAGATTCTAATGAAACAGCATATGTGGCTCACCATTGTTTAGAAAGGAGATTGTGGCTAGAGGTTAAGGCAACTAAAGGTAGTATGTAGCCAGTTTTCAGGTTTAAGAAGTTAATTCCCAGAGCCTCTACATCAAAAATTTAGTAGGCTCGCCAATGCTGTGGAGTAGAAGTGTAAAGCCCTAACTACAGCTCAGGCAATTCAGATTTGATTAACGGCTTGAGTGTCTGAGACACTGACAGAGACGGATAGGTGTGCCCATCCCAGGGGTTAGGGCATTTATCTAGGTTTTCCTTGTGGGGAGATGTAGTTCATAGATAGGAAGTAACCCTCTGATGTAACTGGTAACACATGTGAGGGGGGCTAGGCCATAAATGAAAAAAATTCCCTATGGAATCAGTCATTGGCATGAACCCCTACTGTGTCCTTAGATTCTTGTAATATCACAAACTGCCTTTATGTCATAATGTTTTCATTAGAGTTATGGTGCCATACCAGAGTAATTTTTTTATATTACTGGGGCCTTTCTGTTGCTCCCATCATCACCAATGTGTTCTAGTAACACAACTCAAGATAAAAGAAATGAGAATGATTTATCACTGATGTTTTTCTTCACTCAAAATCCTAAAGCCTCACCATCAAAAAGAAGTGAGAACATGCAAGTATTACTATCATACTAAAGTGTGGGAAAGTCTCAGTGTTTGTATTGAGAATAATTCTGGAAAGGATCAGTACTGTTGTCACATGGACCTATGGGAAAGTTTCACCATCATGAAGTATTAGTAAAGAAGCTACTGCAGCCAACATTGCTGCACTGCTATTGGTCATAGAAAATGGTGTCAACGTTTTATGGGAAAAGCAGGTATGACTGTTAGCAGAGAACACTATTGTTTTAAGTTGGAGATCTGTCCCTACTGTACTACAGATCAGCCAAGTTCCAATTGCCTAGTGTTACATAAGTACATAGCTCTCAAACTCTTAGCAAAAGAAATCTGGACAAAGCTAAATTAATGGGGGAGGGGTGGGGCAAAAGACCAGACATATGCTATTTGGCACTCATTCCAGGGTAAAATTTCCAATTCCTGACCTGCCCCTATTGAATGCTCGGATAGGCTTCCACTCCCTTGCAACCCTGAATTAGATTAAACAAGCAATCAGAGAATGAATGAATGAATGTGCTTAGACACCTCTCCAGCATATACTAGATATTAATTCTAAGCCTTCATGAACCAAAAGCAACTCTAGTTATTTGGCTCACATTGAATTTGTCTCTGAAAATATACAAGGATTGCCAACTAATAAAAAGAATTGACAATCAGATCATGTCCTAAAAAGCAATACTTCACCAGTGGTGCAGCTGTATTGACACAAGTAAACAGGAAATGATCACACAGTGTCAGCTAGCAACTCCCAACTTCTCAGAATTATATACATGAGTAACAGCTAGATTTGCAAGCATAATCTTTGCAGGATCCAACTCATTCATCCTTTTCATTGTACCTTGAGCTACTGATAGATTATACCCCCCTCCCCAAACATAATATTTATGCCACTTTCTGAAAAATAAAGTAAAAATTCAGTCATGCAGATATACACCCCAACTCTAAAATACCCTAGCCTATTGAAAACAACTCCTGAAATTTTAATTTTAAATGCAAAAAGGGCAAATTAAAAATATATATGTGAAATATTGACAACAGGGAGAATTCATAAAGGTTACCATGAGGTATATGTACAATTCAGACATAGCCCTAACAAGGTGCTTTTGCACAGAGATGTGTAGCACCAAATTGTGCTGTCTACTGTGGCCATGCTACATGCTAATGAGATATTTCGGGGCCAGGCATATTTGATTATTTATTTATTTATTGGACGATTGACATTTGTTTACTAGGAAAGTACAACTGGGCAATAACCCATTTTCAATACAGGCCCAGGGAGAAAAGCTCCAACTCATTACATGAAAGCAAAAACAGTACAATAAAGCTAATACTAACATTTGATATGGATTGTCATTTATACACAAGTGTACTACAGAGTATCCTAGGAAAAAGTAAGATTGTCTAGTGAGAAGACTAAGCTTAATTTGTTTGAATTACAAAACATGAAGAGACAGCTGGAAGCAGAGGTGAGATAAGAAGGGAAAATAGATAAGGATGATTAGTAGGCTGACAGAATGTTAGTGCTTAGAAAATGAGTGAAAGATTGGTTAGTAATGACAGGAATATGTGTGTATAAGAGAAGAAAAATATGTGTATAAAGTTAGTAGAGAAAGAGAGATTTACAAATTACTAATGAGTATTTGAAAAATATGTACTTTGGTACCATAGCAAGTCAGTAAGATTTTAGTAGTGGAACAAGAGAGATTAGTAAGATGGGGAGAGGGATAGTAGATAAAAAATGATTATAGTTGGAAGATGTGAAGGGAAGAGGATACTAATTAGCCATGTGCTGTCTCCCTCGGAACTGTTTCAGGGAAGGCATCTACTCACTGAGTGAATTGCTTGGCCATGTAGATTAGCATGGCTGCTCCTTCCACATCCCAGAAGTGAATACAACCAAAAGGCTGTGTTCTTTCATCATGGTAAAGGTAAGTCCTGGGAAGTTTAGCAATAAGGTAGTATTAGAAAGTGTGTGTGTGTGTGTGTGTGTGTGTGTGTGTGTGTGTGTGTGTGTGTGTGTGTGTGTGTGCGCGCGTGCGCCTCCATTTGTGTGTGTGCCTTTGTGTATGTGTATGCATTTAAAGGCACAGAAATGCATATGCATACAATAATAGTACAGCAGGTATTTTAAATTATTAAAATGATCTAAATATATATACTGTCAACATTTATGCATGTTTAATTCTTATTTAAGATATTTTAGTATTTGAGGTTTGACATAATGGTTAATGTGTTTACATATTGTCTTTGATTCTTATCTTTGATCACTGTCTAGATTTGCTAGGTGTGTTATGGTCTGCAGACTGATTGCCTAGTAAGAACCTTCAGGCATTTTATTTTAAATACTAGCATTTTTAGTATGTGACTGTCAGGGTCACATGACAGGATGTTTTCTTATAAAATGAGAGGAAGTGATTTGTTTTTAGTTCTGAGAAAGTTCCATTTTACAATGTAGGAACAAACTCTTAACTTTCTCTATAAACCTGGTTGACATTGTAAAGATAAGTGAAGGCTGCCAGCCTAGCCAGATAGAATTTTGTAGATAATTCTGTCATTTGTAAATATTAATGTAAGCCACAGGCTTGTTATCTTAAATGCGAAAAGACTGCATTGGATATTGAACTGCAAAAATGTAACAACAGTGCACTCTGCTGTAAGAAAGCTAAGTCAAGGATTTCATGACTGTCTTTGATGCCAAAATTCGGAGCTGATATGTCTGGATGAAGGAATTCTGCCTATTGTTTTGAGGCCAGAGTTAATGGCTAGAATTTGCATGTATAAATGTCCTTTATTGCTCTGGTTTCTGACCAGGTATAAAGAATGTAAATATAGATTCTGTTAGCCTGGAAACACCAGAGAAGTGTGAAGAATGATGTCATGTGAAGCAGCACTGTGTTGTCAATTTAAAGAGAGAGAATCAGAGAGCTCTGAGCTTTTTGTCTTGAGAACATCCAACATCACCAGCACTGTCGTGCTCTAGATGTAAGTTATTTAGAACTGTGTTTTCTCTTAGATATAGCTAGGAAATAGGAAGATTAGAGTAAGTATTTTTCTGTGATGTCAGAACTTTTCTGCGGTGTTATTTTAAGTATTTCTCTCTGATCTCTGAACTCTTGAATAGCACTGTGTAGTAAGAAGTATTGTCTTGTGTTTTTATTATTTATTATTAAATATTTTTTAACAATTTCAACTGTGGATGTTTTATGTAGAGTTAATTTAAGCTCTAGAGTACATTGCATGTATATAGTGATACTGTACCAAGTCACTCTAATAAGCCTTGACTGTTCAGTCACACTTACCATTTGGATAATAATATTGCACAGTAATAACTGGACACCCTTTCAGAAGGGCCTTTGAGTAGCTGATATTAGTGGGTGGTGGCAGCTGATACTACTTTTTAGACTGGGCAGAAAAGGGGCACAGCTGGAGAACCTGTGCCAGCCTTTCCCAGGAGTGTCTGTGTGGTTGTATAAACTCTTATCTCAAACCATGTGTGTCAGCTACTTGGGAGGGACATAATGCACTAGTTGGACAGAGAGGGTGCTGGAGGTTTTAGCTTGCCTACTAGGCTGAGATCTGAACCCTATAGCTGTGCCAGTGGGGAGTCTTATTGGGGACCTGGAGAGAAAGGGAGAAACCAGCCCCAGACTGATTGTGATCTCTGTGAGCTCTTAAAGGAAATTGTACTTTACTGTGTGTGTATTTATTATCCTTCCCTATATGGACACCCCTCACTGGTGTTAGTGGTGAGAAAATATAAAGAACAAATAGAGGTTTGTGAAAGGTGTGACAAGAAACATGGGAAAAGAGATCTGCCATGGTCCAATATTTACACAGAGGAGAAAACCAAACTAATCAGTACAAACAAATGTAACTCCAAAAATATTTGAAGAGAAATACAGGCAAAGGCACATGGATATGGAAAATTTCATAATACAAAAAATAATATCACAAAGGGGAATGTAGAAAGGAAGATTAGTGAGGTAGAAATTAAATAAAAATTTGAAGTAATGGACCATCTGCAAAATGAGGAGCTTAGTGTGGAAACTCCAACACAGACAATATTGCAACATGATGGAGCAGTAGGTCCTCAGACAGAGTACAGCGGGTGGAGCGGGATGCATCTGAAGAGGATTTGCCATGGGACTATATTTGGGAGCCTCCCGTAGGAGACTGGCACGAAAGTCCAGTTTAAGTTCTGTATGAGACTGGCATGAAAGTCCAGTTTAAGTTGCACAGCAAGATAAACAGCAGGAACAGTGACAACTCTGACATATGTAATGTTGCAGCAATGGATTCCCCATATGGATAAGTAGCAGATGAAGTAGGATGCATCTGAAGAGGATATGCAACAGAAGATGTTCTGGAACTTTCTGTAGAAGACTGGCAGGAAATAGAGAGCAAAGAAAATGCTCTCAGTCCAGTAGAAAATGATCTAGGGGAAACCCTGGTTGATTTAATAAAAATGGATAGTCATATTAAGACAGATGAAAGAAACAGATTACAGAAAGTAAATAAGACCCAAAATGTTAGTTTGGCAAAACAGATGAACAGAGAAATCAGAACTATTACAAAAGATCAATGTGATATAACATAAATAAATACACTATATTACTTTGCAGCTAAACTAATAACAGATAAAGTGATACCCTAAAAATGTATAGTAATAAAGACCGGAAGAGGACAAGTAGAACGCTGCCACAGAAGCATCAAACAGAAAACTAAAGCAATTCAAACAAAGAAGTATCAGTCTTACAGGAATATAGAAAAGGGAACAGGTCATCAAAAATACATAGGTTCATAGGTAGGGATTAGGCTATTGGCCCAAGGGCCTAAGTAAGCCTAGCCAGAAGGTTCCCTGGCTTACGCCACCCAAGAAAGTTATTTTCCTGTGCCCCTGTCGAACAGAGCCACCAAAGTGATCCCCAGGGGTGTATTTCCTATTTCCCATCTACTTATCAAGATTTTTCTTGAAGAGTGCTAATGAGGAACTTTGCTTGACATAGATGGGTAGCTTGTTTCAGAGTATGGGAAATCTCTGGGACAGGAATCTATCCCTCCAGCATGTCCTGTTTATTGTGGTGACAAGATTTAGGTCCCTAGAGCATGTAGCTCGGAGGGATTGGGATTTCTTTAGTTGTAGCATGTTCAACAGCTCTGGGTTTGACATAGCTTTATATGTTAGGCAGAGATCACCTCGGAGTAGGTGATATGCTATGGAGTAAAGCTGGTGTTTTTTGAGACGGTCAGTATAGGGCATCTGTTTGAGGCCAGTAATCCTCTTTGTGAGGTACATTTGTGGCCTTTCCAGGTGCTGCAGATGTCTTGTGAAGTACATTTCAAAAGGGGCATTGTACTCTATAATGGGTCTAATGAGTGTTGAGTAGAGGGGAACAATGACCTCTTTTTTTCATAGATGTGAACCCTTTTGAGACGAGGTGTGCCACATAGACGGATTTCCTGACTACTGTGGCAATGTGATTATCAAAGGAGAGACTACTGTCCACCTGGGTCCCCAGGTCTCTTATCACACATTTGGCATTAAGTAGACTGCTGCCTATGTGGTAGTTCATGGCTACAGAGTTTTTACCAAAGGGAATGACAATGCACATTTTGGCATTGAGCTTAAGGCCATGGCTCTAACACCAGTCATCTGTCTCAATGAGGCCCTTCTGTAGGATGTGCACATCATTTGAGGACTCAACTATGGCTCCTAGTTTGCAGTCATCTGCGAACTTCATTAGCCAAAGGCCTTCTGTGTTAGCCTGTACTTCAGAGAAGTAGATACCAAACAGGAAAGGTCCCAGGACTGAACCCTGTGGTACTCCACTTATCACTGGTTTGAAGTCAGATTTGGAGTCTGCAGCTTTTACAGTGTGGGTTCTGTCAGTAAGCCAATTGGCAACCCATCTTGTGACGTAGGGATTTATACCTAGTTTAGTGAGTTTAGCTATAAATCCAGAATGGTGGATGGTGTTAAAAGCCTTGGCAAGTTCAAGATAGGCTGTGTGAACCACCTTACCCTCATCTATGGCTTTGGTGACTGCCTCAAAGAAGTTGATCAGGTTCAGGAGGCATGATCTGCCTTTCACAAACCCAAACTGGGTGGGGTTCAGAGTTTGGAGGCTACCAATGTCTTTGTTTATAAGTTCCATGATGATATGTTCCATGGCCTTACAGACCAGTCTCATCAGGCTAATAGGGCAATAGTTCCTGGGATCAGTGGTGGCCCCCCCTTTGTGGAGTGTGATAACTGTTGCTGTGCGCCATTCAGTTGGCACAAAGCCTGATGTAAAAGACTATAATTAAACATGGTGCTTGGGTGGGGAGCCAGTTCATTCTGAAGTTCATGTAAAATGCAGCCTGGGATGTTGTCCAGTCCCATGGATGCTGTGTTTTTGGCTTTAGAGAGTGCAGCTTTTACCTGCATAGTTGTGATTACAGGGACTCTGCATTCTTCCTGTATAGATATGGGCCCTTTAGGGGGTGAGGGGGGTAAAGTTAGCACTGAACCAGTCTTCCAGGACGTTGGCAATATCAGTTGGTTCTGTAATTTTCATGCCATTGTGCTGCAACTCAGAGTAGATCTGGGTGTTGCCATTGAGATTCTTGACATAGCTATAGACTGCTTTGTGGTTGTCCCTAGAATCAGTGGTGATTTTATTTTCATAGCTAGCTTTGGAGGATCTTATAAAGGATCTCTGCTTCTTACTGAGGCTGACCAGGGAACTCCTCCACTCATGGGATTTTACTCTCTTTTGCAACAGTTTCTTCCTTCTGTTGTAGAGTTTATTTATGACAGGGGACCACCAGATTGGCTTCCTTTTTTTGTAGGATAGCATTTTGGTTCTGTTTGGGATAGCAGAATCCATGCACTTGTGTAAGTGCTTATAGAGTGCATCTGTGTAGGATTCAGCAGTTGTAACTGTTTGTCCATCTGCATGGGTGTCAGGAAGTTCTTAAGAAGCATGAAGTTGGCTTTGGAGAATTTTTTTACCATGATTTCCTTAAAGGGGGGTAGGGGCGGGATGTAGATATATAGGGTGATTAGCTTATGGTCAGATCTGACCAACGAGGAGTTGACTTCAGGTGTGGAACACCAGTCACTCATGTTGGTAATGACTAGTTCTAGGATATTGTTGCCCCTGGTGGGGGTGTGGGTAAGTTGATCAAGGGCATTGGAATTTATGAATTCCAGAAAGCGTTGCATGAAGGAGTTAGTACATGAGTAGTTTTCCCAGTTAATGGTGGGGTAGTTGAAATCACCCATTATTAGGGTGTTTGGTTGAACCCTAATATTTTCCAGTATATCAAGAAAAGAGGAGTAGGAATCCTGGGGCATGGGGGATCTGTAGTAAGTTACAGTTTGGATTACAGTTTTGTCCAGAGTTAGTTGCACTTGGATAACCTCGGATGCATTATGCTGAGCAACTAGCCTGGAGGTGTGGATATCCTTAATAAATATGGACACACCTCTGCCTTTGGTGCTCTGGTCCAGATTAGGTGGCTGAAAAGTGTGGTATGAGTTATAGCCTGGTAATGTAGGGGTGCTCTCTGGAGGCTTGAACCAGGTTTCAGTCACTGCACTGATATCAGTGTTCACCATTTTAAGGAGTGCCTCGAGGGAGTGCATTTTGAGGTTTAGACTTCTAGCACTGAGTAGCATTTCCCTCAGTTTTTGCTTGCCTGTTCCTGTTACAGTGATGAATTTGTCATTTGAACCTTGCCTAAAAAGGGCACTATAAGGGCATCAAGAGCCTTAGCCAGTATCCAGAATCCCAGGGGTGACAGGTGCAGGGCATCTCTGGCAAAGCATCATGGTTTGTCGACCATGTCATCCCAGGCAGACAGATACTTGATCCCCTTAGAATGACACTGGAAGCTTAGCCAGTTGTTGAAATCAATCATTTTGTCCTTGTACTGCGGTATCATTCTGGGTGATGGCAGGATGCTACTCAGGGCTAGGGTCATACCTGCCTGGGCTACAAGGTTGGAGAGCTCTTCCATGTCTCTTTTCATGTAATCCAGGGAGATACATCTCAGGTCATTCACACCAACATGGACAATGACAGAGTCATATGTGTACTTATTGTGGAGTGACCTGAGTGCGTGGGTTATGTGGCAGATCCTGGCAGCTGACAGTAACCTTCTCCTTGTTTAGCCTGGTGAGTGGGACATCAGTGTGCCTGACTATAGAGTCACCTATGACTAGTGTGTTGGGTACGTTGTTTTGCCTTATGGGCTGTGGTTGAGTGGCACACTGAGTCTGTGGGCTATGTGTCATTTGGGTTGTATTGGGGGTGGAGGTTGCATGTGTTTCTGCTTTGGAGGTCTCTGTTGCTTGAGCAGATTATTATTGAGAGCCTCCGTGAATATTTTTGTGTTTCTATGTGTGGATTTTGGTGGTGTAGGTTTAGTGGGAATATGTGATGAGTGTGGTGTGGTGCAAGTGTTTACCTTCTCCTCTTGACTGTCAAATTCAGTCTTGGTTGGAGAGAGAGCTTTACCTCCAGTCTGGCTAGATAGGTGCATCTCTCACAGGTTGTGGTGTTGGGTGGTAGGAGGAGATGGTTGTCTGTGTACATGAAGGAATTGCTACATTGCCCCAAGATGCCAAGATTCATCAGATAGAGAGGAGAGAACACTGGGAGCTGACCCTTGGACATGCCTGAACAAAAAACTTCTTTCCTCTAGACAAGTGAGGAAAGTGAGTATAAGAGCTGTTTTTTTCTCTAAGCAAGTGAGGAAAGTAAGTATAAAAAACGTTTTCCTTTAGGTAAAGAGGAAGGTTGAGTGCTGTAGGAATTTGTAGCTTATTTAGTGCTAACAAGTTCTGAACAAGTGTTGAGCATGAATAAGCAAATTCAAGTGCTGAAACTAAGAATCTGTACCTGGATCTTGTCGTAGATAGGCTACCTAGTGCGTATCACTCCCACTGATAAGCTAGAATGCTTCTTTCCAGCACAAAAAGGCTTGGGGGGCTCAGAAGCTTACAAACAGTCCTGGATGCAGCAAATCTGTATCCGGACTAGACTAGTTACAGGAAAGGTGGGAAACAGGCACAAAAGCGGGCTTTTAAACCAGAAAGTTGAAAGAGGTGGAAAAACTGCCCAAATGGCCAATAAACTACAATTTCTGGGCCAGAAACCACTCTTGTGGTAGATAATCTACCTAGTGCTTACCACTCCCACTGGTAAGCTAGAAGGCTTCCCTCCAACACAGAAAGGCTTGGGGGGGCTCAGAGGCTTAAAAACAGTCTTGGATATAGAAAATCTGTATCTGGACTAGAATAGTTACAGGAAAGGTGGGAAACAAGCGCAAACTCAGGCTTTTAAACTAGAAAGTTGAAAGAGATGATAAAACTGCCCAAATGGCCAATAAACTACAATTTCTGGGCCAGAATCCACTCTTGTGGTAGATGGGCTACCTAGTGCTTACCACTCCCACTGATAATCTAGAAGGTGTCCCTCCAACACAGAAAGGCTTTGGGAGCTCAGAAGCTTACAAACAGTCCTGGTTACAGCAAATCTGTATCTGGACTAGACTAGTTACAGAAAAGGCAGGAAACAAGCTTAGACTTTTTTTTGGAAAGGAAGAAAGGAGAAACAGAAGATAATTCAAAATTAAGGAGATAGGTGGTTTGCCCTTCACAGATGTTCTATCTGTATTAGGTAGAGTGGGCTAGTGACACTAGACTGGAATAGAGCTGGGAGAGAGCTGAACAGATGGGACTGGTAGGAGTGTCTGAAGTCAAAATATGATCTCACTGTACTTGGTTGAGTGAGCAAATGAGATAGACCCAGGAGGAGTGTTCAAACACAAATTTACAGGAGGTGCAGGCAATTTCAAAGCCACCAAGATTAATACCAAAACAAGAACACAGAGGGCGGGCGGGAAACTAATTGCAGAAATAGAGAGAGACCACAGTATTCTATGAAACAATTAAAAAGAAAAACAAATAACTACAGAGAGACACAGACACAATATTCAATGAAACAATTAAATAGACAGAAAAATGAAATGCAGTACAATCTTTAATACTGCAAGTTTGTACTTAACTCAGCTAGTAATGCAGTTGATTGTAGGTATGTAGCAGAAGCCAAACAACTCGGGTATTGAGCAGTAATAAATTCAAATATATGTGACTCACTTATAAATACAGAGAAACCATCTAGGCTAAGAGTTTAACACTGAATATCAATGAAATGAAACACAATAACCCCCTCTAATTGCAGAGAAAGAGACAGTCCATAGTATTCTATGAAACAATTAAATAGAAAAATAAATAACTACAGAGAGACACAGACACAATATTTAATGAAACAATTAAATAGAGAGAAAAATGAAATGCAGTGCAATCTATAACACTGCATCTAGAAAGATAGATGCGATAAAAGCATGACACGGTAACAAAACAGGCTGGGATTGATCATACACTGTTTCAAATAGTAAACTAAAAATATCAGTATAAACAGAAAAACTTAGTAGATAAACAGATACATATAAAGGAAAAGTACAAAATAAGCAATGCAGTGATGACCCAAAAAGGTTTTATAGAGAATTTTGAAACAAAGCAAATATAAAAAATGGTACATTTTGGAGAAGTATTGATAAAAACACTGCTGAGTGTGACAAAAATGCTGAATGGATAGAAGATTAAAAGAAGCAATAAGGAGCTCTAATAAAGAGGATATGAAATTGGATGAAGTTACAGAGAGATAAAACTGAGAAAAAAGATAAGAAAAGTTCCTAAATGGAAAACTCAAGGCACAGATAACTTCTGGCTGAAAGTAATTAACATCTTCACATAAAATTGTAGCCCTGAGTAAGAATTACTTAATTGTGCATTCTGAATAGACACCAATCTGGCTAATTACAGGAAAAAATGATATTCCTCTTTAAGAGTGAACCTGCAAGTCATCAATGGCCTAATGGTTTAGGTGTTTGCCTTACAAACACAAGGTGCAGGGTTTGAGTCTCACAAGGGATAATTGGCTAGGCTTGAAATGGCTCGAAAGGGTAGTTAGCCTAGTACTAATTTATATTTTATACACCAATGAACTGCCTTCCAACAATATACAAATTATAAAAATGGAGTTTGTAGTCATTTAGAAAAAAATTATGGCAATAGCACAAAAAAGTAATAAAATAAAATCATGTGGAACAAAGCATCATTTTCTAAATAAAGCCATAGCAGAGACTTGTAAAAAGGGGAGAGTCTAAGTATGGCATGGGTAGATTGCAAAAAAAAGCATTTGAGAGCATCCAGCATTTATGGATAAAGGAATACTTACATATGTATAAGATACACCCTACATTGATCAATTACATTACAGTGACCATGAAACATTGGCAAGCCACTTTGCAGGTGAACCATGGAAAGGGCAAATTATTATCACAGGGATAAGAATTCAAAGGGGGGTACTCCTGGAAGATTATTTGTCATTGCAGCTGTTTTGTCTTGCCCTTAACCCAGTAACGTGTTTATTTAACAGATTAAATTATGGTGTTTAAAGACATCTCATCTACTTTTTGTGGATGACTTAAAATTGTATTGTTCATCAGATGAGGAGCTAAAAGTACAACTACAAATTATTAAAACTTTTTCAAGTGATATAAGAATTACATTTGATCTTGATAAATGTACAAAACTAACTTTAAAAAAAAAGGAAAATTGCAGCACCAAGAAAATATCAACCTGGGACAGACATATGATATAAAGGAACTTGAGCAGGAAGGAGCAAATACATATTTGAGAATAGATGAAGGGTTTGTTTGTTTGTCTTTTTGGCTTTTCCTGGTTAGGGGTCACCACAGCAAAACTCCGGTCCACTAATGATTGGCAGTTAATTTTTTGATGGTGCCAAGTTGCCAGTCTGACGCCCAACCTTCAACAAAGGCACTCCCATTCACGCATGTCTTTGAGGCCAATTGACCCGGGGGGGACATGCAGACTCCACACAGAAAGCATTCCAGCCAAGAATCGAACAGGAAAACCTCTTGCTGTGAGGCAACAGCACTACCACTGTACTACTGCGTAATAGATAAAGGGTCAGCAAAAAAAAACAAAACAAAAAAAAACATGAATAAGTGAGAATAAAGCTCAGTAAATAATTCTTCAGAAGACTAAAACTAATATTGAAAACTGACTTGACATCTTGGAATAAAGTCCAAGCTATAATACCTGCTGACCTCATCAGATCCAAACATAGTGAAAGCTTTTAAACATGAGGAGTAGAAGTCTAAATTAAGCAGAAGCATTTCAGAATAAAGTGGGAATGGAAATCAAACCAGAAACAGACAAAAATCAGACAGCAAATGAATGTGCCAAAAAAAAAAGACAGAATATAAGATAAATGATCAAATGAGAAAAAAATGGAAAGTCCAAATATATAATGGCAAGTACTGAGATCTCCTAGTACAAGCTCATGATGACTATGATTTGATGCAGGAATGGTGAAGGAGGGGTGAATTGAAACCAAAAGAGAAAGATGAATAATGTCAGCCCAGGATAGTGGACTATATTCACCTTGGTTTACAAATTTCATTGAAAATGAGGTAGAAACAGACAGGTGCAGGTTGTTTCAAACAGAAATAGAAATAGTTGCATACTCATACCTCTCAACTGCACAGATTTTCACAGAATGTCCAGATTTATGCCTCATATTTTTGGTCTGTTTTTCATAAAATTGTGGTTTTCTGGCAAATTAGTGACAAATCATAAAAGACTGAAGTTAGAAAATAATGACAGACATTTGAACTTCAGACTTTATACCCTTCAGAAAATACAACCTGGGGGTGGAGCCTAGATGGCCAACTGGTAACAGCTTTTTTTCTTGAGCTCCATATCAGTTACTAAGAAACAGGAAAATTATTATTTAAAATTCTATTACCAGCTCCTTAAAGTTATACAATTTATTTGGGAATCTATAATCTACTAGATTCTCAACTTTGGAGCCTTTTCTTAAAAAAATTCCTGTCAAAACTAAGGATTATACAACTAAACAGAGATGAGCAACTCAAAATCTTCACATGCTGATTCCACATTAAGGAAGGAGATCCAGTCTATAGCTACCACTCTCCAGGAACTGTCTTTAAAAATGGATAGATTTACTGACAATCTTGAAACTTTACAGATGAACTGTCAACAACAAACTGATGTTCTGAAGGAAATCCTCCAGCAGCAACAATCCAAAATTCTGAACATTGAAACTTCACTGAATGACATAGATAAAATGCTTAAGGAAAATGAATCCCACTGTGAGACCATACTGTAACAAAATAACTGGCTGATAAATAAAGCAGACAACAGTGAAAACAGAGAGCAGAGAACAATTATTAGAATCTTTGGTCTCCCTGAAAAAACAGAAGGAGAAGATATTATTTCCTTCCTAAATTCTTGGCTGCTTGAATTCTTGGACTTAAAAGAAGGTATGTCCCCTAATGCTTCTCCAAGATCTATTGTTGTGAAGTTCCTATCCTTCTTAGATAAAGAACTTATTCTGAGAACAGCTTGGAGGAAAAGTCCCTTATCTTTTAAAGGAAACGAAATAGGGCTAGACAATGATTATTCCACAAGAGTCCTGGAAATGAGAAAAAGCTCTTGGCCATTGGTAAGGCTATTAAAGCAAAATAAAATTAAAGCACAATTAGTCTATCCAGCCAAAATCAAAATCTACCACCAGAATGAGATGAGATCTTTCAACAATATAGAATAAGCTGTTTCTTTTATCCAAAACAATAACATCATTACAATCCCAGATGGTATGGACTGGACACCATCTATGACCCTTAAAAGATCATCTGAGAAAAACAACTGGATGGTTGTAAGAAAGAAGAAATTGAAAACTGGAGCCAAAATTACTGGACTTCCTAATTCTCTCAAAGATCAAACTAAGTCATAAATGTTTATGGAAACCTAGACCTAAAGAAGTATGTATCATCACTTTATTTGGTATGCATATGTCTTTATAAAACTTGCAATCTAAAATTATTAGATACAACTGCTAGTGCTACCTAGGGTGTATAGCTAATTGAATCCTGCACACATATGTTCATTTATTTATTGAAATGTCTTTCCTTCCTTCCATTACTTTGTAAACTGTCCGTTTAATTAGCAATCTGAAATAGATAATTTCAGAATCTGATTTTATATTTACAATGCAAAGAACACTTGTTATATGTTTATTTATTTATTTTTCCTTTTTTTTGAAGTCATTTCAAGCATTCTGTCACTATATGACTTCAACATATTATAATATTCTTTCCCAACTCTATTTCTAGCTTAGCGTTTTAACATTCCAAACTGTCATTTCTTTCTTTTGTGAGGAAAGTAACCTCGAGCACTGCACTGAATTCAAAAGTTGCTTCTCCCTTTGTTTTTTTTTTTTTTTTTCTTTTCACTCAAGTACTCTAGTGGCTGCCTGTAAACTGAGCTTTGTTTAACATTAAGAAACTCGTCTGAGTTGCCTTTGCGTACTGTGTTAGAAATCCGTGGTCAGCTGTACGAGTGCTGCTGACGTGTAGCAGAGATCTCATTTGCCTATCTTGCTGATTCAGCAGCCTGAAGTTACTTGAAACATAACGCAAATAAGACATCAAAGTAAATGTTAGAAATTATTAGAGTTGTTAATTTGATCCAAGTAAAATTAATTAGAAACTGATCTCTGTGGTAACCAGAGCGGGACTATGTAGATGGCAATGACATCACTGCTACATTACAAGTCTCCTCGAGTGTTTGGGAAATTAACAGATCAAAAATTAATAGATTTGGCTTTACATAATATGTCACTAATAATTAAATACATTATTACTCTAGTCTACACACAAGCAACTGTATATATATAAAAATGAAAGTATTCTGTAAATAATGGATAGGAAAAGATAATAAAAAGAAAAAAAGGAATCTTTCTGTTGAATGGAAGAATGCTTACAGCTGTTATCGTTTGTAAGTTCTGGCTGTTAATGACAAATGGAGCTTGGAGATGGGCAAACGCTTCACTCCATTGGGACTTGCCAGTCCCTCTCTAGCTTGTTTCTTGAGTGGTTTTGGACTAATTGTATGAAAGTGGGGCATGGAAGGCTACCTTGTTGTGGGAAAAAGTTTAGTTTATGGATTTCCTAGAAATCTTCATCATTCAAATAGCCTCTGGTAAAGTGCTATTACTCTTGAGTAACATGAATGAGGAAATGCTATAGCACACTGTGCTGTTTACGCTAACATATTCTTTATTGAGGAAATAACCGAACACCACTCGACCACAGGGGGGGGACATGCAGGCTTTGCATGGGGGGAGCTCCGGCCGAGAGTCGAGCGGGAGAGCCTCTTACTGTGAGGCAACAATGGTATAGTCTAGAATGGTATAGTAAAATCCTAGATCAATAAATTAAAAAAGTTAACATGACAAACTAAAGTGGTTATGACAACTGTGAAAAATGAGCCATGAACATCAAATAAGGTAATCTTTGTTGAGTATATCCATCTGTGCTAATTAAGAAAAGGCCTGAATCAACTTATGCTTATTTTTGCATCTAAGTGCAGTATTGCTTTTGACTTTATCATAATCTCCTTTAGTACAGAACTCCACCATTCACAACCCGACTGTAACATGAGCATAACATCAGAACAGATGCTGTTCCATCCTGAGGATGCCACATAGATAATACAACAGATATATTGTGAAATCCTGTGAATATGTACATACATTAAGCATGTCTGGTACCCTGATCACTGCTGTGCACAAATGAATACACGAGGAGGAAAGCAAATCAAGCATTTATTAGTTCATACCTATTAAGGGGTTCTAGGGCAAGTATAAGTTACAGATATAAGCCCATACATTATGCATCATAGCTGACAGTAACTAATATATGTTTAAACAGGTTCTGATGACTCACAGAAATCTTAAAAGCTCTGTACTAAACCTCAGTTTGCGATCAAGAGCTGTCATAATAATCTGGTGACAAGTTAGTAGAATATAGTATAAATATTTAGTTACAGTTGGCTCTAACACATCTAAACTGTTCCTGTTTAAAATCTCCCAGTGGGTAAAACAGTAAGGACAGTCATAGGGAGCGTATAAAATCATTTTCTAGTACCATCATTTCACATTTGGATTCAGACTCTTTCAGTTTTGATTTGGGATATCTGCTTCATTTGGTACAACTATGCTGTACCTTACAGTGTAGCTATTGAGGAAATATACAATATAACTGTTATAGGAGCTGGCCCATGAGGCACAAATATCCAAGATATTAATAAATTTCTGATTAACCATGCTTAGTGATGTTACAATTAATCTCCATCCTGCAGTTGGTATATAAAGAAGTTAAGCTAATTTCAAAATGTTAAAGCGCTAGAGGATTACTACTATTGGAATGTTGTCCTCATATACAATAGTGGGGGAAAAAGGATAGTAGATAGATGTCTAGTTAGATATGTGATTTTAGAACTCTTTGAACATTTATTGAAATAAGAGTTAAATGAAAATGAGTCTACCTTATTATGTACACACAGTAATGTCTGCAATATAGACTCTAATATACTTATCATTATATGAGATATGATACGAGAGTGTCTGATAACTACAATAACAAATAATTGGACAACACATTAAGAATGGGAATTTTCTTTTAATTCCATTCTCAAACTTTTCTTTCAAAACAAAGGCTCTCTTGGTTATAGACAAAATTAATACAGAGAATGTAAATCAGCATATATGTGCGTAATGATATGTAGACATAAATATGTGCTCATATATATATATATATATATATATATATATATATATATATATATAAAAGGATACATAAGAATATGAACAGGTATATATATATATATATATATATATACACACATATATATATATATATATAAGAAATCTTTGGCCATTGGCCACTAAACACATCATATGCAAATTAGGTATTCCTGTATACAGCATATATATAGAGCATGGCTATGTACTTTTTACAGTTCTGTGAAAGTTGATATATATATATATATATTTATATATATGTATATATATATATATATATATATATATATATATATATATATATATATAAAAGAAACAACTATTATGATGAAAACAAAGTTTATACACAAACACACAAACACAGTACTATTGCAATTAACTAGGTCACCAAGTCTGACCTGAGTAAAAGGCTGAAGATTAACTATGTAGTAACGGGGACTCACTGTGCAGTACTCAAATGTTCAACTCAGTACATAAGGAATGTAATGACAATGCTAAGGATTATATAGCAAATGTTTCTTTTTCATTAAAATAAGATTGAAAGAGAAATAGAAAGAGGAAATAAATAAAGAGGAAATAAGTAAATATACATGTACAAAAAAAAAGAAGAGTTTTTCTTGAATGAGTAATGACCTCTGCATTTAAATATGTTTGAAATTGTTGACTCTACCAAGTTTTACCTTACAATAATGAAGACTAATCAATTGTTGATGAAATATTCAGACATGCTTCTTTATATAAAACCTTGCATAATTTGTTAGAGAGTAAATTTATATTTATTAATTATTGTTGGAGTCTTTCCATGGTTATATGAACTTACTGAGTTTGTGACAGATAGGAATTGCTTGAGCAGTATCTCCTCTGTCAACCATCATCATTTGTAAATATACATCCCATTTCCATATGTCCTGCTTATGATTATACTATTGTAATATTGTCACTAACTAGTAGCAGTAGGGAAATATGTGAAATTACTGTATAGAGGAGTGACAATCACATAACACCTCATAGTGAGAGAAATGCTTTAGCAATTAGTTACATGTAATATGTGTTACTATAAATACTTTAAATGCTGATATACTACTGTACTGATTTATCCTGGTTAACACTGTTATGTTTACCTATCTTTAAATTATTGGAAATTTTACATATTTAGATGCTCTTTGAGACCTTAATTGATAAATATCACCTACACATGCTCATTATCAAATTGTAAATTCTTTGCTTCTATAATAATTCATACAGAAGTGAGGATATGTATTTTTTAATCAAACAAAGGCTTATTAGTGAAATTTAGTTGTACTATATACAATCAAACTATATATTATATCAATATATTGTTGTTCGCTCATATCAATTAATCTATAGAATTTCATAAAATACATACTCTGGAGCTTCAAGTTGGGCAAACTTATTCCAAATAAAATTGGAAGTGATGGTTAATCTGACTGGATTTTTTTCCCTGCCAGATTAGGAATGTTTTACATTCCATGTCAGTTAATGGATTTACTGATTGTTAAACATTTAACTTTAAATATTTTTCTTTTTTTAGGCCTCAGTCTGATATTAAATTGTATTTTATATTGGGAATCAGCACCTCATTGCTAAAATATAACCTTTCCAAGAAGGGTATGCAAATCCTAAATATTATGACTACTTTGTTATCAAACCTATCACACTCTAAAACAATGAATAAATATGATAGATTTGATTTTTATTTCCTTAAACATTAATGGATTAAATAATCCAGGGAAAAGACTCAACCTGTTAAAATACTTGAAATTAAATAAAGCACAAGTAATATTTTTACAAGAAACCCACTTCAAAATAAATGATAGTTTTAGCTGGAACCCAAACGAATACCCAAAACTATCCAACTCCTCATACACCAAAAAGACCAGAGGTGTTCTAATTTCTCCTCAAATTTTGTATACTTATGAAGATAAGGAAGGACTTTTATCAATTATAATAATAAAATTTAATAACAGAATTTGGACACTGATCAATGTCTATTGGTTTCTGGGAATTGGGGTAACAACAATAAAAAAACACTTGGAACTCATCACTAACAATTCTAAGGGTAGTTTGATTTTAGGAAGTGACTTTAATTGTTTGCTGAATGACTCAGAAACTACTAACAAGAGACCTTTTCGTATTACAACTATAGGGAAAAATCTAAAAAAATGGGTCAATAACTTACAGTTATTTGATTTATTTTATCTTAGAAATGCTAATTTATTAGAATTTTCCCACTGTGATTTTAGATACAGCACTCAAACCAGAATTGATAAAGTTTTTATATCCCAAGATCTAAAAACAAAAATATCATGTTTTACAATAGTCCCATGCCCTATGTCTGATCACAATGCACTTTTAATCTTCAAACAGCTTTTAAAAACTATCTTTCACTAAAAGAATACCAGCATATATTACTAAATTGAAACAGTTCAAACCTTGGCTTGATACAGAGATAGAATTTTTCTTAGATACAAATTTAACCAGTGAAGTAAATGTAGCAATACTTTGGGATTCATTGAAAGCCTATTTATATGGCAAAATTATCGCATGGTTTAATAATAAAATGAAGGAATGGGAGTCGGAACTATCTAATATACAAAAACAAATTGTATCAATTAATAATAATACTAGAACCATTCCACACAAGAAAAAATAAATTAAATCCTTAAACAAAAAATATAACGACATTTTAACTCATAAAATCAACTTGGCCCTAGAAAAATTAAAATTAAATTTTTTCTCTGTATCTCCAAAATATATGCGTAATTTAACAATGAGAGTGAAAAGAAATTCCATTGAAAATAATATTGTGTGTATACTCCACGAAGGGAGAAATAATAAAAAAGTTTCTGATATTGGTGATATCTTGGATGCCTTTAAGTATCACTTCTCAGAACAGTACAAAAACAAAGCCATTCAACATGAATTCTCAGAGCATAGCTCGAACTTCCCAGAATTTAAGAATCTACCAGAGACTTTGATTAATGAGATTCAGAAACAAATCTCTCTAAAGGAAATTAATGGGAAAATTCAAGAAAGCAAAAATAATAAATCGTCGGGTATTGATGGTATTATTAACTAAATATATAAGCTTCTGTCACCCTCTGCTATATCATTCTTACACAAAGCCCTAAATGAATCTTATTTACAAGGTACAATTCCACCCTCGTGGAGATAATCACTAATTACTCCCATATTAAAAGAAAATAAAGACTCCCATTTATGCAAATCATATAGACCAATTTCTTTGATTAACAATGATTACAAACTATTAATGTCTATATTAGTTAACAGATTTAAGAAATCATTAACCCATCTCATCTCAGAAGACCAAACAGGATTTATTTATAATAGACATACCCAAGATAATATCCAAATAATTATAACTACTATAGATATCCTAAACAGAGACAAACAAGAGGCTCTTATAATCACTCTTGATATTGAGAAGGCCATTGACTCATTAAACTGGAATTATCTTTTTAAAATTCTAGAATTATATAAATTCTCCACTCAATTCATTACTTTTATAAAAAAATATCTATTATAACAATTTAGCATATGTAAAATTAGGCCCATTTACATCATAATCAATTAAAATTACTAAAGGAACCAAACAGGGATGCCCAATGTCTCTGATTTTATTCACTTTAGCAATAGAACCCCTTTCTTTGACAATTCAGTCAGATCCTAAAATTATAGGCCTAAATATAAATAATCAATTTAAATCCAAGATAATGTTATTTGCAGATGATATCTTGCTTACTTTAATGAATTCCGAAGAATCCTTACAAGAATTAGATATGCTAGTCAAAACATGTTAGTATATTTCTGGTCTTAAAATTAGCAGCTCCAAATCTAATCATATGCTCTTAAATAAAAAAATTCTAATGATAATACTAATTCAACTACTAATGAAATAATTGTGAAACAGGTTTCTTCTATGAAGTAGCTAGGGATTGACCTATGTGAAATATAGACCTAACTTTAAACACAAACTATAAAAACATTATAAACTCACTAAAAACTCTCAGAGAAATGGAATAAATGGCATCTAAAATTTGAAGATAGATTACAATGAATTAAAATGATCTTATTGCCAAAAATAAATTACATAGCTCTTTCTGTTTCTGTATTACCCAGTAAAAAACTTTTAAAAGAAGTAAAAAAATGCTATTAAAATGTTTATGGTACCCCAAAAAGCATGGAATAGTGCTAACCAATCATATCAGACCATGGGAGCTTGCAGGAATAAATTTTCCAGATTTAGAATCCTATATCAAAGCCTCTAACCTAAAAACAATATTAAATTGGATAAATCCCAAATATTCTTCGACTTGGAAAATGCTACATATAAGTATTAACCTAAATGAAAATAAACTAATAAAAAAATTACAATTAATCAAATTAAGTAACAAACGTTGGTATGTACTTTGTATTATATACAGTATAATACTATTAAATTTACTAACCTAGATTACTTAAATCATATCTATAAGTCCTTTAGAAGTTTTGTAAATAACAATATTGACATTAAAATATGGATCCAGCTTTTATTCCCCTTTAAAGCTACAAAAAACGTTTTCAATAATATTAGTCTAGATACACTCAGCTATTGGGAAAGGAAAAAGTTTACATGCTGGTTTCACTGCACAAAGAATTTAGTTACCATAAATATACAAATTCTGATCAAAGAATATGATCTACCATCATCAGACTGGCTAGTTCTCAATAGTCTGCTTCCATTCACTCAAGATTTGTGCAGAACAATACAGACTTCTTTCTTTAACTCTCCACCTAAATGCATAACTCTTATGAATGAAATACTACATGGTGAATTTAATTGGAAAATTTTTATTTCAAAAATTTATAAAATTATTATTACTTATAAGACTACTCCTAATCAGAGGTTTTGGGATTTTGTTAGTAAAGACTGCACACTGTCCCTAACTTCTACGAATAAATCAAATATTTTACATTCTCTTAAATTAACCTCTAACTTACAAATGTGGAAAGTTTTCTCCTGGAAATTTTTGCATAGAGGTTTTTACACACCTAGTAAGATTGCTAAATTTAACTCCTCTGAGCAGGTGATGTGTTGGAGATGCTCTTTAAAATGCAGGGCCGATTGGTCTCACATCTTTTATGATTGTTCACACATTAAGAAATTTTGGAATGATATTGAAAATTTTCTCCAAGCCATCTTTACTGATTCCTTTATATTATCAAAACCGTTAATTTTTCTGAATGTAAATTAATCTATTGTATTGAATAACAAAAATAAGTATCTTCGTTGGACAATCCTAGCAGCAGCCAAAAAATGCATTACAAGAAGATGGAAGTCACCCTCCATTCCAACCGTACAAGAGTTCAAGACCCTCTTGGTTGAAGTAGCGTCGATGGAAATAAAAGTTAAAGAAGCAAGAATATATCCCAGAAAATGGACTAACAACCCCTGGACAAAAGTTTTATCCCTTATTCAGTCATTGAATTTAGATCTATCACCATCAAATTAGTCACTTTGAAAGTATGAATGAATTAATATTGTACCCTTCTTTATATCTATAACATTTCATACAGTGCCTGAGGCCTTTGTAAAATCTGTACATAGTTTTATCATAATTTGTTGTTTAAATGATTGTTACTGAAAAATCAATAAAAAACTTTGGAATAAAAAAAAAAAAAAGAAAATACAACCTAATGCAAAACCTGCCATTCTATCAACATTTTTAAGTTTGTAAGAGCAATATTTAAAAATTGCCCCTATTTTTCAGTCTCTGTCCCACTTTTATTTATGGCTTTGTTCAGATTTCTTGCTCTAAGAGGTTGAGAGGTGTGTGTATATCTTGTTGTTGGGTATGATGCACTCATGACAGATGGCCTGTATATTGAAAGGCACAGTAGTGTGACAAGACTGCTGCATTCGGGATTATGCAAACACTACAATATAGAAGAAGCTGACAAGCATTTGAAAGATGAATCACAAAGCATTATAGAGAATGATTAAATGTATATCACACAGGCTAATCCATTACTAACAGTTCAGAAAATAGATGCGAGAAAAACAGATATAGTAGTCCAAGAAAAGAAGACAAAAGTAGCATTGAATATTGAAATTGCTACACTCAGCGATTACAGTGTCTTACCTACAAAGCAACACAAAGTCATAAAATACCAGGATTTGCAAGTAGAAGCAAGAGCAATGTGGAAGAAAGATACCCAGCTAGTTTCAATAGTAGTAAGTGCAAAAGGTCTAATAACAAGGAATTTACAACAGTACTTAAAGCATGCTACCAATGCATTTAACCCCATATGAATTACAGAACGTGGCAATTCTGGGCACATTGAAGGTGCTGAGAAGAGCATTGTGAGCTAATATCAAATACAGGAACAATACTAATTTCATGCACAATAATCATGTCTTGACTTGGGAATGAGGTCACTTCCTGTCATAGTATTAGAAACCCAAAACACTTGGGGAAATTAAATGAAAGAAAACTTAATACAACTGATATTGTGACACTTAATTTAGTTTAACAATGTTTCATTTTAAGCAGTTAGAGTTAAATATGTGATATTATTCATCTACACTGTCTTTTCTTAGGACTTATATGTCATAGCACAACAAAAATGCCTCTAGACTAAAATCTCTGTAAAACTATAAAGCCCACAGCTGCTGTCCTGCCTTCTCATTATTAGGTAGATAATTTATGAAATAAGCCATGTAGTATTCAACTGGCAGCCTGTGACTTGGAGTGCTTGGTCTTTAACAGCAGAAAAAAAATGAAATTGCCCACCAAGGGTGTCCTTCTACAGTGCCAGTGAACCACATTCTGAACTCAGGAAGAAAATTAGAAGATCTTCTAGAACCGATAGCATATGGCTGTGTGAAAGTTGTCATTCCTGTGAGGGTAAGCTGGAGGTTCCACAGTTATTGATTGTTCTCCAGCAGGAAGGATGGAAAAGCAGGCTAGCATCTGCTCCAGTTAATAGAAAAACAGACAGGAATTGCACACATCCACCATATAATTCCACCTAATATTTAATATCCCTGGGTGTGAGCAACCAGGAAAACTACAGCTAAGTCACTGATGATGGTGCTTTAGAGATCGACACCATTCCAGACAGGAAACACCACCTTCACTGTTATTTGTCGATGGCCTGCCAATAGTCTCACCAGGGGCCTTGAACCAGAAGCTGTACTGCCACATTTGTAAGTGGAGAGAGAGAGAGAGAGAGAGTGTGTGTGTGTGTGTGTGTGTGTGTGTGTGTGTGTGTGTGTGTGTGTGTGTGTGTGTGTGTGTGTGTGTGTGTGTGCAACCAAAAGCTATACTGGGACATTTGTAAAGGGGTGTTTTTGTGTACATGTAAGTCTGTATGTTTTAGGGTTCAAATGATAATAGGATGTCAGCTGCCTGTTAAGAGCTGCTCCCACAAAACTGTTTCTAGGCAATGATTTTCATACCTCTCCCCCCATGAATGTAACAACTGCCTGGTATACCTAGTATGTTACACAAAAACACTGTAATACAGTTCTAGGTAGCTAACATGTTGAATTAATAAAAAGTTATAGTCATTACTGTGTTGCATTCAGTGGGGCATATAGCAGATATTTATCATAAGCTGCAGTGAAACTAAAATGTATCAGATGCAAGCTGTTCAGTTACACACCTGTGTTAGTGCATAACAACCTATATTTTGTCATTATTGACACTGCAGTGCAGTATAAGGGGGTGAGTGTGCTGTTCTTTGGATGAGACATTAAACTGAGGCCCTGCCTGCTTGAATTAGTGATATCTCAGATGGATGTAAAAGATCCTACACAATATATTGATAAGAGAGTAGGGGAAATTGCCTTGTGCCCTGGCCAACTTTCTCCTAGTCAGTATGAAAACCATCTTGGGTCTCCTCTGAAAAGAGGCACTGGCCTAGTGGGACTAACTTAGATAAAGTACCTGAATAAGATAAATAATTTTTTAATGTTATAGTTACTGATTTTGTCAAGTTTTCTGTGATCCCTTTTAATGCATTTCAATCTTTTTATCTGGACATTATGTAGATACAGTGTTGTAGTGTTTTTGTATTATTATTTTTACTGTAATTGGTGCTTAGGTATAAGCACCTTAATAAACTTGATTCTGAATTAGAATTCTGGTTGATTCTGATAATTGAGACTATTTACACTCCCTCAATTTAAAGCTTTTTTGTTTTGCGTTTTCACTTATAATACAGTGTAATAATAAACCTAGAACCAGGTTTGTTGCAGTACGCAAACAATTCCAAAAGGAAAAAACAACCTTAACTCCTCCAGCGAACTCAAGCAGGAGCCGGCAGCTGTAGTGTTAAATGCTGGAAATATACAAGCAGAGCAAAAAGCTGAATGAAATGTATGACACTGCTTTAATCATAAATTGAGCAACGTTTATTCACAAAATACAAAATCTTAGCGCTTTCACCTTGCTAAAGAAGGCATCATTAGAGATAAAAGAACTGGCCTTAATAGAGGCTTATATAACTTTGAAAAACCATGTGACCAACCTGGAATGCATTTGCAATTAACCTGCCTTCCACTTAAAAAGACAGTGTAACAAAACAGTGTTAAAAGACAACATAAAATCCTACAACAGTGAAAAACAATAATAATTTTTACATTTTTATGTATATATGTATGTATATAAAATATGTACACATCTGAAAATTAAAACTTAATTTGTTGTTAAAAATTGTTTATAACTTTTCTGCTCTCCTTTTTACGATATAATTGATAGCTAATTTATCATTCAGTCCTGATTTCTTCATAGCATCTAACCTTAGCTGCCATTGCAGTTTTTTTCTTCCAAAAGTAATTCACTGTTCCCACCCCATGCTGTAGTAGAAACTTTGTCAATAATAAAAAATAACAAGTCTTTTATAATTTTTACATAAAAGGGTATGCCTGTGTAATGCATTTGTAGGCTTTTGTTTCCTAATATTATAATCATGCTCCTATATTCTATCCTTGAGCATTCTGTTATTTTTTTCTATATAGAAGGCTAGGCAGGATGTGTAGGAAGTTATATACACTACCATTCTGGTGGTAAAGTTACATGTTCCTGCACATGTTAAAGTTTTTTTCATAATCCTTTGCTGTAACATAAGGGCCATAATTTATGTATTTACAGTAGTTACAAAATCCATGCTTTGTCATTTTGGACTGTCTATGTCTGTTTCCTAAATTGTTATGACTTCTTTCAAAAATATTTTTAAGATTTTTGCCACTACTGAATGTTATCTTAGGTTCTGAGCCCAAGATCTGTTTTATTTTGGAACAGAAAACGTTGTTCCTCATTTCAATCATCATTCTTTTTAACACCTGATGGTTACATTGAATTAACATAGCACTCCAGATTGTCACTTGTGCACTTGGGTTCAACTTTTAGAACTTACCCCTGAGTAGTAGTGGTGTTTAGTATAGGTGTGAATTTTGTGTGTCGATGTAAAAGTATTTCTTTTTTCAATGAATCTACTAATGAAGTGGGGTACACTCTTTTCAAAAACATATAGCATAGTTTGTCCAGTTCTATAGTAAAAGTTGCATTAGCTGAAAGCAATCTTGAAAGGTGTACCATTTGACCTTTGACTAAGTTTCTTTTCTGATAAAATGGATGATTACTATCATAGTGGGGCAATGAATCTGAATAAGTCTCTTTCCTGTAAATATTTGACACATATTTTTCTTAGTGTAGTCTTTGGATATAGTAATATCTAAGTAGTTTATGGACTCGACTCCCATGGATGAGGTGAATTTAAAAAATGTAGTTGAATTGTTCAACTCATCTAAAAACTTTTCAAAATTAGAAACATCATATTTCCATAATATAAGAATGTCATCCAAAAATCTGAAGTATCTAAATATTTTGTTAATAAAAGGTGAACAAAACACTATACTCTGCAACTAGACCAAAACCAAGTTAGCACTGTTGTCTAGTGGTAATATTCACCATCAAAATAAATGTAATTGTTTTTCAACATCAATTCCAAAAATTCTAGTAGCATATAAACATTACTGTCATTTTTGGTGTTGTTTGACAGCAGCATTTTGTGAAAATGCTGCAAGCCAATGTCGTGTGATCTTCTTCTTTTCTTCTTCTTCTTTCGGCTTTTCCCGGTTAGGGGTCGCCACAGTGGATCACCTTGTCCGCACATTGAATGGCAGTGGAGTTTTACAGTGTCGAGTTGCCAGCCCGGCGCCCAACCTTCCACAGAAGGCACACTCACACGCACACCTAGGGCCAATTTAGAGTGTCCAATCCACCTGCAGCATGTCTTTGGGATGTGGGAGGAAACCGGAGCACCCGGAGGAAACCCACGCGACCACAGGGAGGACATGCAGACTCCGCACAGAAGGCACCCCAGCCGAGGATCGAACCGGAGAACCTCTTGCTGTGAGGCAGCAATGCTAACCACTGCACCACCATGGCCGCCCCAAGCCAATGTCGTGTGATATGATACTGAATACATTTACTACATCAGTGGTGAAAAAGATAATATTTTCATCAAATGGGGTGTTGTTTAAAATTTGTAACCGATGCCACGAGTCCCGTAGGATGCGTGTCTCCTTGTCTAACATACCTTTTGTATTAACATCTACATATAATGGTAAGGGCTCTGTCTTTGATCTAGTTGCTGACACTGTGGATTTTAGTGGGATGTTGTGGGGGTCCATGTGTACTTTGGGTATACCAAAGATAGATGGTCTTATGACATAAAGCTTGTAGTACTACATTTTCTAATATATAGTCTATCCTTGCATATGGTCTACTTATTTGTATCTACATCATTCTACAATTTCAACATTTTACTAGCATATGCAAAAAAAGTCCATAATTACTGTACCCCGACCTTTGTTGGGTTTCATGATCCAAATGTGTATGTTCTTTCTTATCTGTGCTAATAATCGTCTCTCATCTAATGTTAAATTATCTGTGTATCTTAAGTTGCCTTTCGATATCCTTCAAAATTACCCTCACAAATCCTTTC
Organism: Protopterus annectens; assembly: GCF_019279795.1. Classification (NCBI taxonomy): domain Eukaryota; kingdom Metazoa; phylum Chordata; order Ceratodontiformes; family Protopteridae; genus Protopterus; species Protopterus annectens. Next base: position 82,483,198 of record NC_056733.1, on the reverse strand, counting down.
AAAGGCTGATATCATGGGATTGCTAGGGGATATAAATGTGCTTTTCCTTTTGAGTGGAACTGGAGTATGCATTCTGTTTGTATTGGCAAAAAAACATAGTTAAATTCAGTTGTCTGACATAAAGTTTGAAAGGTATCAATACATGCATTATGTTCTGTTTGAATGTCGGGACAAACTTAAACCCTTTCTTAAACAATAAAACATTTTGTCCTGAAGGTTTATATAACTGTAATTAAATATTTAAGCCCATATCTGACAGTCACATTACATGGGGAATCATAGTATATATTGTTCATATCAGAAAATGTCTCACTCAGTTTTTCTTTTTTGTTTCTCCCTTTCCTTGTACTTTTTGGAGGAGTCAGGGGGTTGTTTTGTTGGTCACAAAAAGGGGGACTTTTCAAAATAATTTTAATTGATGGTTTCTGGTCAGAGGTGGGTTCATCATTTTGAAAATTGTCAAAAAAATCAAGATTGTCTGGTAGTCCTGCTATGTTGGAAAATGCAAGGGTGTGATTGATGTTAGTGTTCATCTCAGCCTCTCCTTCCTTAAATCCATTCAAGGCTTTGTTTTTTATGAAGATTTTGGGTTTCGGATAAGCCCGATTTTTTTTCATATTCTTGTTTGTCCCTCCATAATTATTTTCTGCTTTCTGACTTTATTCTTTTTAACCAGGTTATCCACCCAGTTAATAATTTTAAGTATTCTGTTTTATAACTCAGGAAGAAGGGGTCAGCCTCAATACTGAATTTGGTTGTAAGATT